>NC_056746.1:783739836-784039836 GCF_019279795.1 Protopterus annectens | reverse complement strand
ATGCTTATTTGATGAGTTTGGAGTCTACATTTGCAGAAGGGGCTGCACTTAATCCTGCTCATAGTGAAAGGAGTCTTGCCTGCTGTCTGTGATGTTTTTTTTTTTTTCTAGGGAATGGAAGTGGCTTAAAAGGGTGCATATAAACACAGCAAGATGCAGTTGTGCCGTTTATGCTGGAAGACAGAGTTGCTCTGATTATGGTCAATAGAGTACACAGTTTTGTTAGTACTGTTCACATCTTGGCAGGTGTGAATGTCAAAGACAGGCCTGTTAAGTCACTGCTTCGTCTTTTCCGTGTTGTTAAGAATCACAAAATCTTGCATCAGGAAGGTGCAGAGACCCTCAAAGAGCAGTCTGTTTTCTGCCAGAAAGAACATGTTGCTTCTCAAGACTGGAGTGAGCATTGAGTACATTCATTATAGAGGGCTAAGGAAGAGCACTTTGTGTCATTCCCCTTTATTTTGTACTCGCAAGATAAGTAGAGGAAAGAAATAAACAAGTAACATTCTCATCCTGTTATGATAAGGAGGGTATTGTTTCGGGCACTTTAGTCCCTTGCTGTACTTGTGATATTCCTCCTCTGAGCCATGAATATCCACCTTGGATGGGTGACATCTGGATGGAGCCTCTCAACCTGGTTACTACATTTAAATCCATTCAGCCTATTGGACCTCACAACTAGGTCTGCTGGAGGTCACCAGAAAGCATTCAAATCGTTGTTGTGTGCTTTTAAGTAGTAATGGACAGGCTTGTCAAGCAGTTCCTGAAAGGGAAACAACATCTCGGTCTCCCACAGAACTCTTCTCAAGGTTGAGTGTGTCATGACTGATAGGATTGTCCATCCTTCCCCCCATCTCAACTTGTCTGTGGGCTTAAAATTCATGTCTTGGTGGCTACTGTTCTGGTGCCCTCTCTTCTTTAGAAATATGATCCCACCAGACTTCACTTTTGCATTCATGTATTTTTTTTTCTTTCTAGTCACTGGGTGATTATATTGCCTAGTGTGGTGACAGAACCGATGCCAGGCTACAGAAAACTGGTTATGCATCTTTTCATCTCTCTTAGTGACACATTTAATCTGCAAAATAATTCTAATTCTGTGACCTTTTTGTGCAAGTATAAAAGGGGATCAAAGGAAAGACAATGCATGAATTTGAAGATACAACCTCTTGCATCTGCTGTGCTAGCTGGTCGTCATAATCACAGTCCACTTTAGAGAAGTAGCAGGCTAGAATTGTGGAAATAAACTGTAAAATGCAAACAGTTAAAGAGATGTATATTGACATCCTGTGCATTGGTGTGGTCCATTGTCTCTGGGCTAGTTAATTAAACTCTTGCCCTTTGCTGGTGGCAGAAGTGGTTATTTACTTTTGCTGTGGGAAATTTAAACTAAGACAAAGGTGATGTAATTATTTCTGCTAATGGAAATGAGATAATGGTTTGTGAGGTACAATTTAATATTGCAGCTGAGCATCAGGACATGTTTCTTTGTTGCCTTATACCATTCTTGCTTATTTAATGATCCTTGACTTGTCATTATATGTCTTGGTGGACCTCCCACCCCACTTGGTGGTTGTAGTATATAATTGTCTTTCTCAGTCAGTGTGGAGTGAGCTGGTTCCAGGTCTAGGGAGTCATTTTAGTTGTTTTCTAATATGGCAAACAGCTTTTGCTGTTCTGTGACATTTCCTATTCCCATATCCACTAGTCTTTCTACCATTCTCTTAATCTTTAGATCGTGGCTCTCTACTGCTGCTGAGCATTCCTGGAGTCTCCCAACCTACTCATTCATTACTGATTCCAAACAGGCTTTGGAGGTATGGATTTCATTGCTGAATTCCAGGTGGCATTTTCAATATCAATAGCACTGATATTGTCCAATATTTAAGCAATCAGCTGTCTATGTGGTTATTTTTTGGCCCTTCATCACAAAGGTAATGAGTGCAGCTTTCTAATGCAAGCCTCCAGTTTGCAGTTTTACAGCTTTAGTCCAAGAGAGGATATTATTCCTTGGCATTTGAAAATAATTTATTTAATAGCTGTATACTAGAGCTCCAAAGAAGGTGAACTGGTCCACGGCATTGTGAAAATTTCCACCTTCCATATTCCTTTAAACATTCTTTAAAAAGTTAATTACAATTTACCTTATAAATTTCACTCAGAACACACTGTTGAGGCTTCTCATGATCATTTGGTGCACTTGCAGGCTGCTTGTTTTTAGCTAAAATCAGGTCCTAATGAGAAACTAAAGAGCTAGATACTTTGAAAATGCAAGAAAGAACTACATTTTTCATGTTTTTTCATCACTTCTATCTTGTTTTTCAAATCTTTTTGCTTAAACATTGCATATAGTGTAGCTTAAACTAGGGGCATTTACCTCTGTGTAAACAGGAATTATTATATTTTAATTCTACATAACCAGAACACCTTTACATTCCCCCCAGCAACCCATGATCACAATTTATGAACTAATTTGCTTCTTTCCAGCTTTTCTTATCTTGTTAAATTGTAAAGCCTGGATACATTACAACTAAGAAAAAGTACTTTATTGCTTCAGTATCACTATCATATACAGCTGTCACTGATAAAACTCTGTAACTTCGTATTTAAAATTTATTTGATTGCATGCTACATGTCTGATTTACAAAACAGCATATTCTTTACAGCAGAAATTTTTCATATAAATATTGATAAGAACAAACATTATTTTTGTTTAATATTTTCTTTTTCACTCTTTTCAGTGTCTTTTTATACATTAATAGTATACATTGGGGTTTATACTTTACATTTCTCCCAATCGTTTAACACTGGTAAAAAAAAATGTTCATCCTCTTCTTACAGAACTACAGTCCATAGGTTTAAAATACATCTACTGGAATTTATTCTTTGAAGTTGTCCCACTTTTTCCACTAATTTCATCTTGTTGCTGATCTTCTTCCTGATCATCTTGCTGTCCTAGCACTGGTCTCTGAAAAATGGCCAAGGTGCTTCTGATTCCTGTAGTCAGCACCAGGGCTATTTCTGTCACTCAAGCATTTTTATTTGGAACAATGGAAAAATATTCACTGGCAAAGTCTCTATGTTGGCTTTCTTATTGTCAGAAGATTGAGAAGCAGAGTCCCCTCTAGCTTGCTGGTTCAATGTTTGTTGACCAAACTTTATTAACTCAGTAGTCTGTTCAGCATCCAAAATATCTTGGATCCACCAGTAAATATATTCTGCAGACAGCTGGATATAACAGATTGAGTCTTACACCTGCATGTTTTCTGCTGGTTGTGAGGATAAACTTGATTCTGTACTTCACAAATGTTCTTCTCTTCCTGGTGTACAGAGAATAGTCATGTTCCACAAAGGCTGTGGTGTGCCCGGTGTTTAACACTTTCCCCTTCTGCAACATTTTGTCAGGAGCAGGTTGTTCTGCTTGTATGATTGAATTTTATAATATGAGTCTTGGCTGCTTTATGATGGCCAGATTTGGAACACATACACAATATGCCCTCTCAATTAACAAAACCTGCTGTGGCACACCATTTCAGATGATTTCTTCCCAATTTCTATGGTATCAACAAAACATCTCATGTTTTATCTGCATGCTCTGTCATCTGACTGTACTGTTTTGTGAAATAGCTGTTCTTGAAAAACCTATTCAGCCAGACTTTTCCCTCAACTCATTCACTGATTTCTGCATTTTTTTAGCTAATCTTTATAGCTACATAAAGCTTCTTCTTTTCCAAACTTTTGACATTTGACTTGTATTTTTCTAGTGGCTCAGTAATTTTTTAGCACTTTGTCTCTCAATTATTGTCATCTCTTTTACTAAAGCTGAAACTTAACTGCTTTATTCTGAGCAGCTGTAATGTTAATTTGAGAAAGAACCTTTTCTTTTTCTTTTTTTCTTTTTCGATTGATTTTTTTATTACTTTCTCCAGATTTATTTTTGATGGCATCTAAGCATTGTAATTAATAACCAGTATTTGAATTGCTGCCTGTCTTTTACTGGCCTTTTACCAGTCTAACAGTTTTCATATTGGTCCTAATGGGGAGATGGAATCAGCAAGAGAAGGAGAGTAGTATTGCTGGAAATAAATTCATCCTCAGGTCGTAGCTGTCAACCTGGAAACATCAAAAATCTGGGCAAAGGCCCATGAAAAGTAGGTACAACTAGCCAAAAATTGGGACTGTAATTAACATAACATTTACATACATAATCATATAACCCCACCCATTGCAATGAAATTGTGGGATACCAACATGAAAATTGGTGTCACTAAATAAAAAAAAGAAGACATTTGACATCAGACTTCATATACCTCAAAATACATAATAATGCAAAACCTAGCAACTATACGGGAGCAATATTTAAAACCTGTCCTTATTTCTCTGCCTTTGTCCCATTATATTTTTTGGCTTTGTCCAGATTTCTGAGAGATTGAGAGGTATGCTGCCAGTTCAGTAGCTTTATTATCTTCAGGAGAACTGTAAAACCCAGTGCTATCAAATCTCTGACCATAGAGTCAACAGCAAGTACCAAATGCCATAACATAAAAATAATCATTAGTTCAATACCAAAACCTGCAGAAAAAACTACAAGAGCACTGTTATTTTCTAACCACCGTGTGCCTTAAAATGTCACCCGAGATCGCCATTTAGCCAATACACTTGGAAAAAAAACACTTCATAATCTCTCCCACCGCAGCCACTCACCCAACTTCCCAACAAGTCCATTTTTCTATACCAGGAACCTGCCTTCCGAAGTTCCACCAGACCCAGCCATCAGTAAAGGCAAAGAGATACCAGAAAAGCCTAAGTGCATGCAACACACCATGTCAGCACCTGCCATGACTACTGTAGTGGAATGCAGACCACGAGTTTCTGAACAGAGACATCGAAATATTGCACTTCTTAGAATAATATTTGGAACCCGGTAATATGCTGTTTACTGTACTGCCCTGTAGTTGAGTTTCCTTCTGAAAATTGGGTTTGGAAACATAACATGCCTGTACTCCTTAGTTATTTTCTACTGGAATTATAGGGAGTCATCTTAGTAAAATTGAAAGAATTTTGGGAAGAAAAGGAATGTTTTGATGATCCAGTTTTGACCAAGAGTTACGAGTTAGTGATTAGCAGTTGCAGATTTGTGTTTTACCATTGGTAATAAAGATCATTTTACATTTTGAAGTCTTATGCTGTTTGGATGAATGAGTTAAGTTATGTTCATGTTGTCCCAGAAAAAGCATAGTGGTCTGATACCTTCTCAACTTCTAAGAGTGGTCATTTTGTCCCCCGCCACCCAGCAGAGTCCTTCATTTTGCTATGAACCTATAAATGGACTTTATGTTGGCTTTGCAACTATATGCTACACACAGATGTATGCTGGAAGTTTTCTTAGGTCACTTGACTGGTGGTTGTTGTTCATAAGACTTTTCACAAACTGCAGAACTCCACACAAACAGGAACGTTAATATAGTCACAGAAATAGAAACCAGTCCGGTAACCTTTTATTGACACTAAGGTTCACAAAAAATATAAGCTCTCTAATTTTTTAAGTTAAAACTTCAGATATGGTGGTGATAATTTTAAGAACTTGTATAAAATCATGTGGTAACCAAGCAACTTAACTTAAAAATGAAAGCGCTTATATTTATTTGTGAACCTCGGTGTCAATCAAAGGTTACTGGGTTGTACTTCAGTGTTCCTGTTTATGTGTGGTTCTCATTGTTTACCTGGAAAGTTACTTGGCTCAAAGCTTGTTTGAATGTAACATGGGATAGCATCTGTGCCTGGTCGAGGATTTATGGTGGCTAGTTATGATGGCAGGTACCAGGTTTAAGGTTATGAGCTTGCTTGGAGATAACCCTAGTGCTTGCAGTCAGCCTGCATAGTATTCTTTTGCAGCTACAACTTTGGGTCATTGCTTAATTCTCCTCACCCCCACTGTCATCTTGAGCAGATGATCATTCCTTTAATGTACTAATTACTTTGGAAATCCTGTCCTGCAGTCATGATTAACCAATGACTGGACTTCAGAATAATTTCATGTTTCCACTTTTGGTTACAGTTTGTGACAGTAGCATTTTTGGCAAATCAGAACACTTTAGTACTAAAAGTTTGAATAATTCTAAATGTGTATCCTTCCCCTTATTTTTCTGCTGCTCATTATTTCCCTACAGGATTACAGCTTTAACTTGTAAGTTTGAGTAGGTACAGAATAGCTTGCTGTATGTCATGGTAGCTCCTGTCATGGTACCTATTTCATTTACCTAATGAAATTTGTAAAGTATCTCAATTTTGTATGTATTTTTCATGTGAAATTGTGACCGTTACAATGTACAAGAGTGAATGATCATCCGAAACTGTAATAGTACTTTACTACATTCTCTATCACAGTTGTAAATTAAAAAAAAATCTGGAATTAAAGGGGTCACACGGGAATTCATGGCACCCCAATAATTTTGCCCTCAAAACCGGTAAATACTGAGGAATTTGGTATGGTTCAAGTCTAGAAAAGTACCTCCATGTTCCGGATCCTGTTTTTGTACAGTCTTGCTAAGATAACACTGACATATAGATTGTATTTCAGATATATCATGGGGGAAAGGAAGGGCAAAAAGAAAAACGAGTGCACAGGTCTCAGGATAAAAAAGTGCCCACTCCTAGTGTATGCACTGGTGCCCAGACTGAAAGAAAGCAGTGTAGAATCTGCACTACATGGAAACATTCTTACCCAAGTTAATGGGATGGGTGGCCCCTGTGGTAGAAGGATGTAGTAGTCTAAAAAAAGGCAAATAATAAAAGAAAATAAAAGAGGGTTAGAGACAATAAAGTGGTAAAATAGATAAACGCAGTAATCAGTAACTATTGAGAGAATTTTTTGATATAACAGAAACAGATCAAATGGGTTAGATTGATGTAGAGGTAAACTAATAGCATTTAAAGTGCTGCCACAAACATATATGATAACAGAGGAAAGAAAGAGAACAAGTGGAGTGTCATCATGGAAGCATCAGATATAGAAAACTATGAAGTAACTAAGACAAGAAATAGCACCCTTAGAAGAATACAGTAAAGGGAACAGATTATCAAATATTCTTTAAAGGACAGATGTGGTAAAAGCAACACAGTATTAAAACAGATCCAGATTTATCATACACTGTTTCCAATAAAAAAACTAAAAATGTAAGCACAAGCAGAAAAAACTGGAAGGTGCAAATAAATATAAAGGAAAACTACAAAATAAGCAATTCATTGATGACCCAAAAGATTTTTATAGAGAATTAGGAAATAAATCAAAAGCAATAGAAATACCACTAAATAAAGAAGAAATGTGTACATTTCAGAGAAGTATTTATGACAAGTCTGTTGAACTTAAAGGACTCTGTTGAACATAACAAAGGTGTCTAATGCATAGAAGAATTAAAAGAAACAGTAAGAAGCTGTAATATAGAGAATATGAATGGAATAAAGTAACAGGCCAAGAAACTGAGACAAAATTAAGAAAATCTCTTAAATGGAAAACTTCATTTCCAGATTTAGTATATAATGTCTGGTTAAAGATATTAACATCTTTAACATGGAATCAAGATGCAAGAAAACCACATGTATTGGTCTATGAAAAAGGCAAATTGAAATTGCTACACCCAGTGATGATAGTATTTTACAAATCGAGAGACAAAAAGTAATCAAATGCTAGAATCTGAGAGCAGAAATGAGAGCAGTATGAAAGGAGGATATCCAGACAGTTCTAGTAGCAGTAGAAACAACAGGACTAATAAAATAATTTGCACAATTCTATTTAAATATTCTACTAATACGTGTAACCCCATATGAGTGGCCGAAGGAAGCAGTTCTGGGTTCATAGAGGGTATGGAGAAGCGCACTCTTGGGAAACATCAAAGATTGAAGCAATACTACTGTTATGAGCTTGTATCGTATCCTATGAATGGGGTTCAATCAACTCACAATATTATAAACCTAGAACATATAGGGAAGTTAAAAAGGACAGCAACATGTTATAGTTCAAGCATTGCTTTTGTAACTTTGTAGAAGTGCCAATTTTTGATATGTTATAGAGCCCACAATTTTTAAATACGGTACAGTATTCACAAAACGTTGCATACTGAGCAAGGGAGCCTTGCACACCCTTGGAGAATATGCAGAGCTAATCTTAGGAACTGCACATCAAGGTCATAGTCAGTCATAATCAGTCATATCAAACTTTCATAGTAGAGTAATTCAGACTTTAGAAATGCTTGTACTACTTCGCAAATAAACAACACGAATGTCGAAATGCTTGTACTATGTAAATGCCTGAAGAGTTTGCATGTCTGTTAGCTGCACTGCATCCATTCATTACGTTAGGAAGACAGTTTCCCCTCATAGAACAGACTGTCATTACGAAGCTCCATGCTACAAATCTGCAGCATCAGTAATGGAATGCATACTCTCAGTTAGTAAAACTGCATGGCAGGTAGTACAATAAGATTAACTGAAGGGCTGCAATGGGATTCAGAGGTTTGGTAATTAGGCATGTCTCTGAATCCCACCATAGGCATTCAACACAGCTCTGCCAAACTGAGCACAGCACATTGCTTACCTGTGAACAGTGTTTGTGAATACCACCCTTGGCTTTGTAACAGTTTCTGTCCACATCACTGTTGAGAGCAGTTGTTTTTGAAAGTAGTGCAAGTCTGCTGCAGTACATTGTTTTCAGCTGAAAAATGCTTTTTTTAAAGTCTGATCTTCACTTCTTTCTGCGTGATTTTTCTCCATGGTGGATGATCACCATTAGCCCCTCCTTTGGCCCATTTGTTTCTTTGGGCAACAGCTGTCATGGAAGACCTTCATCCAGGCACCTATTAGGGTCTTTTTTGCAGTGTCTAATTTGTGGTACACTGAGGCAGCCCTAATGTGTTACTCATAGTGCTGAGCCTCATGCATGCACACTTCCAGTCATGCTTAGATCTGGTTACATTGCATGCAGGTTGGTGAGCATGTATACCTGTTTTCTGTGCTAATTCAAAGTACACCTAGTCTAGCAACTGATCAGGGTGACTCTGCTCCTCCACGGATGAATAACTTTACATCCGTCACTCAACTTGCTGCCACCCACCCTGGCTAGTTTTCCATTTCCTGTATTAATTAGTCTTGGATCATTTGGGTAATAGTTAAGAGTTTTATCTCACTCTTTATTAAGGAACCAGTCCAGTATGGCTTTCACAGAGATTAAAGTTTTCACCAGTTTTGCAGATTGGCTCTTTATGATTTTCCCTCCACATTCTGATAAGTTTGAAAGAAAGTGGCACAGTTGTGAAGGATTTAATATAATTGTAGGTGTTCATGACATGATCAGAAATACTGCTTTCATTTGCCTTCTAAAATTTAGAATGTCATCTTTCTAGTAAGTTACTATAATTGTTTGACAAAATATAGTCCTGATTTTCCTCTGCATCTCTGTCTCCTCACATTTTCCACATCAGAGGAAATAGGTTGTAGTAACTCACAGATGAGATGAAAGGAAGACCTCAAGACCCACCTACTTTTTGTCTTCAAAGCCAGGATGTTACCATGAAACTGTATGGTCCCTGTGTAGTAGTGCTGAAAAAGTCTCATTTTGGATTAAAGTCTGTGATTAAGAATGTTTACTTTATATGTGTTTGCTAACCGGTGTAATACATTGTGGCTGTGGTCCATTTTCAGACTCAGTCCAGGAGTACAATATTAAGTATTATACAATGACTGGCCATTAACATTCAAAAACGAGGATGTTGATTGGTCAGCTCAACCAGGGTGCCTGTTGTAAATCGAGCATATATCTGTAGAAAAAAGTCCAGTTGCCCAGACTTTCTTCTATTAATATATGACATGGAGATTCCAGTTTTCTTAAAGTAAATAAACAAACTTGCATATCCGGACACTTTAGAAGTACAAGAGAGATGGACAAAGAAAATACAAGGATAATCAAGTATGTTATGCATAACTAGAGAAACGTACCTAATTATCCTTGTATTTTCTATACCCTGTCTCTCTCGCAAGTCTGAATGGTTCCAGATTTTAACCAACACCACACTGCACTGTAGAGAATTAAACTAATAAAACAATCCAAACCATTCTACTAGAATGACTGCAAGCTAGGGACTACGAAATAAATTTGAGTGCTTTCGTCCTTTATTTAATCAGACTTCATCAGAAATGCATTGTAGTCCTACAATGTTTTTCTGATGAAGTCTAATTAAATAAAGGAGGAAAGCGTTCAAATTTATTTCATAAACTGCAGTTTGCAGTCATTCTAGAAGAATGATTCAGATTGTTTTATTGGGTCACGATTTTAATTTTAAGTTTTTTTATTTAAAAAAGAAAAGGCAACTGAGATCTTCCTTTCTCCATTGCTTCCTTTCTACAGCACTGATGTACTGTGTAAGTGTGAGAACAAAAGTCCCATATGCATATGCAGTACATCAAGAAAGCCCCAGGATATCAGTGAAAAATGCAGAAGAGCAGCAAGCCTCCCTTATACAAGGACATTATTTAAGAAAAGTAAGTAACTTTTTTCTTAAATAATGTCATTGTATAATAGCAATAACCCATGACTGGGTGAGGGTAATGCTAATGTTAGCCAACCTTTGGCTTTAAGGCCTCATGACCAAACCATGCCAACCATGGGTAAATCCAGCATTACCCACACCCAGCCATGGGTTATTGCTATATTACAAAATTCAAAATCCATATTACAAAGAACAAATGTGGAAAAGCAGGGACTTTTAGTAAAATAAAACTGAAGTGTTAAACAATATGCAATGAAAGATATTCAGAGGGCTTTATTAAAGAAAAATAGAACCCCCCCCCCCCAAAAAAAGATGGTGTTATGTTGTTTAGAGGATAAGATATTGGGGAAAGGAAGGAGAGAGTGCAGGGTATTTCTAAGTGTTATCACCTGCTGCATTTTAGTCTGTTGAAAGTTTACTTTTCTTTGTGAAAATTTCAATACCAAGTGAAGGGTTTCAGAGTTTAGATGAAAATATGCTGTTTTGTCTGTCATTTTTATGTTACTTTGTATAAGCTTGTATTAATCTGTTTTAAAAACATGTGAAAGTAATATATTTCAAAGGCAAGCCCTTCAGATTAGTCTTATTTAACAATGTCAAATAAAATGTGCCCTTACATAAATTATTATTGTATGTAATTTTCAAAACACTGTTCTATTGACCTTTATTTCCCAGGCGTTCGGATACCGTTGATAATCATTTGCTGGATCTTTGCATCATGGTATTCCGCGCAGTGTTTGTTAATGGAAATAAGATTACTTTGGGAAGGCTGATGATCCATAGTAAGCGGGCTGTGAAGAAGTTCGTTGGCTGTGATGTAATGTTGGAGCCGGGAGAGTATGCTGTGGTATGCTGCGCCTTTAATCACTGGCACATGGCTATACCTGGAACATCTAGTGCAAATGGTGAGCTAGCAGCTGACTGTTGTTTGTATTCATGTATGCAATAAAAATGTAACTGAACTGGCCATTTAAGTTTATATATATATATATATATATATATATATATATATATATATATATATATATATACATATATATATATATATATATTTTTTTTTTTTTACATATATATTTCATTTTTCCTAACAATGTAATTACTTGTACATTTTATTCTTTTGTATAACGAGCATAATATCTGTTGTCCTTTTGTGAGCTTTTCTCCCCGGGCCTCTACTGAAAATGGACATGTATCCAGCTAGACTAGCCCGGTCAACAAATGTAAAATATTTATTTTTATTTATTTATTTTACATTTGTTGACCGGGATAGTCCGACTGGATACATGTCCATTTTCAGCGGAGAAAAGCTCCAACGTAGTCGCAGAGACAAATAGTTACATATTAGTGTTTAAGATAGAAAAGAAGAAGAAGAATAAAAAGCAATTTACATACTACATACTACACTTGCTACCTTGTTCTAACAGACACAACTTACGACAGTTCAATATACAGATCTTTAAAAAGATGCTAGTGAATTTATTAAGACAGATTATAGATTATAGTTTGGCTAATGTACAATATACATGCTTTTTGATTACATATCCCCACTCTAGGTTGTCCTTTTGGGTTTAGATTTACTTGAGAAGTAGTATGGCCTTGGTTTAACGAAGAGGAGCTAGTCTGGATTTGAGCATGGACATAGCCAATGCGACTTAAAATGGAGTTTTAGACTCTTTTTGAATTGAACAAGAGAAGTAATAAGCATGAGGTTGTTGGGGAGGGAGCACCATAGCTTTCCAGTGGTGTTGGCGAACAGAGCATCGCCACCCATATTGTTGGATTTGGGTGTTTGGACAAGGAGTCTGTTTGATGAGCGAAGGCAACTTAGATTGGTGTAAGGAATTATTATATTTTTCAGTGCAGGGGTGTTATCAGGTTGTTTAAGAATTTTAAAAGCTTCTATGAGTTGGTTCATCTTGAGAAGATTAGGGAGTTCTATCCAGTCAAGTTTTTTCAAGTTAAAGCAGTGGTGTGTTCTATAGGGCAATCCGGTTACAAATCTGGCAATATGATTATAACAACCTGAAAGTTTGTTCAGGTCAGATTTGTTAAGGTTAGAAAGCACGGGAGAGGCATATAGAAGGGTAGAGAGAAGGTGTGAGCGGGCAGTGGCCACTTTGGCCAGAGGGGTTAGGAAGTTCTTTATCCTGTATAAGGACCCAAGTTTCTTGTTTACGGACTTAATGGTTTGGTTGATATGCATATCAAATCTAAGTTTGTTGTCAATGATAACTCCTAGTAGATTTGTGTAGGAATCTGGTGAGATGATGGTACCATTATTGGATTGTATAGTAAGATGTGTGGGAGGGGATGTATTTGTTGGGTAGAAGAGAAGTAGTTTGGTTTTGTTTGGGTTTAAGATCAGATGATGATCTGCTTGTAGGTTTGGTAGAGAGTCATCGGAACATATTAGAGTTGAGTCATCTGCATACTGAATACAGGTGGCTTCGGGGATGACTGAATGGAGGTCATTTATAAAGACTGAGAAAAGAAGAGGTCCTAATATGGAGTCTTGAGGAACTCCTATGGTATTTGGTAGCAGGTGAGAGAGCTTATTTTGCCACAGAACTGCTTGTTGTCTACCCGAGAGGTAGGCATGAAACCATTTAAGGGCTGTATTGTCTAGGTACAGGGTTTTCAGAGTGTGGAGAAGTAGCTGGTGGTTCACCATGTCAAAGGCTTTCGACAGGTCCAGAAAGAGAGCTGAGGATATTTTTTTGTTATTCCGGTTTTGGTTGATTTTATTGGTAAAAGAGAGGAGGGCGGTGGTCGTGCTGTGATGAGGTCTGAATCCATGTTCAGAGTTGGTCATTAGTTTGTTCTGGGTGAGATAGTGCATAAGTTTGTGGACACACCTTTCCATAATTTTGGCAAGTGGTGACAGTATGGCTGTTGGCCTATAGTTCGATAGTTCTGTGGATGAGCTACCTTTATGGAGTGGAATGACATAGGATATTTTCCATATTGAGGGGATTGTGGCCTCGGTTATGGATCTATTGATTAGAATTGAGATAGGATAGGCTATGGCATCTGCAGCTATTTGCAGATATTCAGCTGGGAGTAGAGCTGCAGAAAGGGTAGTTGGTTTTTGCTTCTTCAGTAGGGATCTGATATAGGATGTAGAGATAGGCTGGAGGTTAAAGGAGGGTAGTGACTTGGGTACAGGATTTTTTAATGTAGAGGAGGGGGGAGGTAGTTGGTTGGCTAAGGACTGAATAGTCTCGGTAAAGAAAGTATTGACGGTATTTACTACTTCTTCAGGGCTTTTACTACTTAGTGTCCCAGGGGTAGGAGTAGAGGATTTGCCTGGATGGAGAAGGTTGTTTAAACCTGCCCAGAACTTCTGGGGGTTGTTGTTCATGTTGCAGATGGCAGAAGTAGTTTTTTTTGTCAAGGGTGTTGGCTTTTTTAGTCTCATTTCTCAGTTGTTGGAATTTAATGCGATCTAGGGGTAACTTGGTAGTGCGCCATTTGTCCCATGCCTTATCTCTAAGTGTTATTTTGGATTTGGACTCTGTTGTTAGCCAGGGTGCTATACGTATCTTAGTTCTGATTGACCGTTTAGGGGCCTGAGAGTCAAGTATGTTAAGAAATGTGTCATTAAAGAGAGTCACTCCCTCATCTAGGGGAAGGGACTTTAGCTTTGACCAGTTACAGGATTTAAGTTCCATTAGAAATTTTGTAGGCTCAAAGTTTTTTTTGTTTCTGACGAGCCTGTACATGGGCAGTCTAGCACTGATGATTTTGTCTTTCATTATGAATGTGACCAGGTGATCACTAAGATCATTGGGGAGAGTCCCAGATATATACTTATGGGGGTGACTATTGGTGAGTATCCAATCAAGAATACTCTCTTTTTGGTTAGAATTTCCTGTTCTGGTGGTGGAGGATATTCTCTGGGAGAATCCTTGGAGATTTATAAAGATAGGATTGGAGTGTGAAGAACATTGGTTCCAGTCGATGTTAACATCGCCTAGAACAATAGTTTCTTGAGGGTAGTTGTTAGCTATCCAGTTAAGAATGTTCTCCATTGTTTCTAAATTGTTCCCAGGGGGGATATAGATCTCAATTAGATTTATGCTTTTTTGATTGTTTAGTTGTAGTTTTAGAGCTAATAATTCTGCATTGGAGACTTGGGGTGGTTGAATGGGATTAATTATGATGTTAAGTGAGCTTTTGTACAGGACAGCTATTCCACCTCCCCTTTTCTTTATGCGATCAACCCTGAATATATTATACCCGGGTGGCAGGATCTCATTATCTTTGGTTGCAGGTTTAAGCCATAAAATAAATAATATATATATATATATATATATATATATATATATATATATATATATATATATATATATATATACACACACTTATGGTTAAGGGAGTGTGCAGATGTTAGCTTTACCAGTTGTGATTATCAGCAGTAAAATCATTAGTTTAACAGAGCAAGTCAGCAGTGCCAACAGTGTAATGCAGATACATCCATGACAGTAGCAAAAATACTGGTAAGCAAGGTACCAACCGTTGCATACATACATATAAACACCAAATATTTATTTATTATTTATTTATTTCCAGTTTGATTACCGTGGAAGTCCACTGGGCCCAAAGGATCCATTTTCAGTGGAGGCCCATGGAAAATAGCTCCAAGATACATAATACAGTACAGATACAAGAGATACAGAAGTATAAAAGATGCATTATATAGAACAGTTTACAACACATGTATATTCAGTGTCACACATAGCCAGACAAAATTCATTATGATTGATCTAAACTGGGTTATACAGATTCACTTATGCAAACACTCTTGTATAGTATGTGTGGAAACACTTTACATACACACCTTTAAAGTAAATGTAGAAAACACTTTACATGCACTCATTTAAAGTATGATGCTATTTACAATATTTACACAGTTGTGTTGTGTGATAAGTAGCTATAGGAGTTGTAGAGAGCTTAGATACACTCATAGTAAAGTAGCTATGGGAGTTTGAGAGCTTAGGAACCTGGGAGAATACCTCCTGGGGGCATATACTTAGATTTAGGTAGGGTGAAGGCAGGTACATTTTCATGTAGTGGACAGGTGTTTGAAAAGCTGGGTTTTAAAGTTTTCTGAGTTTGGTATAGTTCTTACAGTGGAAGGGAGAGAATTCCATTTCTTAGCTATTGAGAAAGAGAGGAGAAGTTGGCCAGCAGGACCTTTAGGCTTGTGGATAGCAGTTAAGTTTTGGTGTTCAGATCTGAGAGTTCTGTTGGGGGTGTAAGGGGGAAGGATATTTGCTAGAGCTGGACATTTTGTAGGGTGAAATACAAGTCTGTGTGCAGTGGTGAGTTGGAGGTAGTTTAGGTAGTCTGGGAGTTCTAGCCAATTCAGAGATTGTAGGGTAAGGCAATGATGGGTGGAATTTCTGGATATGGTAGCAAATTTAGATATTTTATTATAGCAGTTTTCTAGTTTGGAGGTGATAGAGGATGACAGGTTGGTTAGGAGAGGGGCTCCATATAATAAGGAGGGAAGAAGATAAGTAGTGGCCAGAGTTTGCCTAGTAGAGTTTGAGAGAAAGCGATTATTCCTGTATACCATACCTAGTTTTTGGTGGGTTTTGTTAATATTTTGTTGAATATGAATGTCAAACTTGAGGTATTCATCAATAGTAATGCCGAGTAGTTTAGTGGAGGGAACCACTTCTATAGGAGAGTTGGTTTGACTAAGGACTTTGAAAGCATTTTTGTCATAGGAATAAGTCTTTCTGGGGGGTGAATAGTAGAATTTTAGATTTATTAGCATTGAGAGAGAGGTGGTTTTGGCACATCCATTTTTTGGTGGTTGAAAAAGCAGTTTGGGTTTTAGTGAGCAATTCAGAGAAGTTAGAGGCAGAGTAGACTAAGGTTGAATTGTCTGCGTATTGAATGATTTTGGCATCAGGAATAGCAATGTGAAAGTTACTGATGAAGATATTAAAGAGCATAGGCCCAAGGATGGATCCCTGTGGTACACCAGTTGGGGTAGGTAAGAAGGAAGAGGTGGAGTTCTTCCATTTGACTGCCTGTGATCTGTCTGATGGGTAGCTGGAGAACCAGGATAAAGTGTTTGGTGAGAGATGTAGGTTTGAGAGATGAAAGAGAAGGTGTTTGTGGGAAACAGTATTGAATGCTTTAGACAGATCAAGCAAAACAGTAGAAACCAAGTGTCCTGAATCTCGGTCTTGATTGACAGTTTCTAGGAAAGCCAGTAGAGTGGTTATAGTGCTATGGCCTGGGCGGAAGCAATGTTGGGTAGGTATAAGACGATGGTTTTGGGTTAGAAAAGGCATGAGTTGGAGGTGGAAGCACTTTTCTAGGAGTTTGGAGATTGGTGAGAGCAGAGCAATAGGGCGGAAGTTTGAGATGTTGGTGTTGTTGCCTCTTTTGGAAAGAGGAAGAATATAAGCTGAGCATCAGAGTTTGGGGACATATGATTCCTTTATAGATCTGTTACTAATGATGCTGATTGGCAGAGCTTTACCATCAGCAGCACATTGTAGGAAGGAGGAGGGAATATTGTCAGGAGCATTAGAGCAAGGTTTAAGTTTGGACAGAAGTCTTTTTATAAAGTTAATGGAGACAGGTTTGAGCTTGAATATAAGGGGATGGTTATTAGGGGAGTTAGATGGAGAAGAGTGAGGGACTGGTGGGTTATCGTTGGGGTTCATAGGTTGGTACTAGGCTATCGGCCCTAGGGCCTATACAAGCCTAGCCATAACAATTATCTGGCTATTTCGTCCCATGGTATTTACTTCCCTGGACCCCTGTTTAGCAGGGCGACTGACATGATCACCGGGGTGAATTTCCTATCTCCCATCCAGTCATCAAGGTTCCTTTTGAAGAGGGCCAAAGAGGCACTCTGCTTGACATGTATGGGCAGTCTATTCCAGAGTCTGGGGAGTCTCTGGGTCAGGAACCTATCCCCCTCCAGCATGTTTTGTTCATTGTGATGACAAGGTTTAGATCCCTGGAGCGTGTGTCTGTGCGGGACTGGGATTTCTTTACGTGTAGCATGTCCAACAGCTCTTGGTTAGGTCAGAAATAGTTTCTATGAAAAATGAGTTAAATTCAGAGCTTAGTTCAAGGTCGGATTTACTAGGGCCAGGATTAAGAAGCGAGTTTATTGATTTCCAGAATTGCTTGGGGTTTTTATTGTTTTTAGACTGTAGCTTGATATAGTAGGATTTTTTGTCCTTAGTGATTAGCTGTTTTGCAAGGTTACGGAGTTGTTTGTATTGGAGCAAGGTATTGGGCAGTTTATTGTTTTGGTAAAGCTTCCATAATTTGTCCCTTTGGTGCATAATTTGTTTAGTATGTTTAGATAACCAAGGAGCTGTATTAGTTTTTATCCTTTTGTTTCTTAGTGGGGCTAGAGAGTTTAGAGTGTCTAGGAAGACAGAGTTGAAGTAGTCGATAGCACTGTCAAGAGGAAGGGTGTTTAAAATACACTGTACACTGTTAGTAAAAAGCCAGGAGAGGTCAATTTATTGTCAGACGATGTACAATACATATACTGTCTACATATGTGAGTCCTGAAGCTGCATACACCATAAATTATGGTACCACATCATTAATTTGCTCTGTGCCAACAGGGACTTGTTTTAAAGGCACTGTAGAAATCAGTAGCTGTGAAAGGCAAGTATATCTTGCAGAACACAAAACTATCACTGTGTAACAATTTGACTTCATTTCCTTGTATTTGCATGGCACAACTCACAACAAGCCATTACCTTGAGTTTTTATATTTAAAAGCAATTCATAAAAATCTCTTGCTGAAAAGTGCTAATAATGTACAAGGTGTGGAGCACTTGGAATAAGCATTGCTTAATGTAGCTTAGGGTATGAAGGTAATTCATTTAACACATGCTACATGCACACATACACACACACACACACACACACACACACACACACACACACACACACACACACACACACACACACACACACACACACACACACACACACACACACACACACACACACACACACACACAGGCAAGCTGCTAGGTGGGCAGGACATTCTGTCAGATCACTTTCTTTATTTTTCCTACATTCCATTATGAGTTGGTTATTTTTTTTAAATGCTGTCAACTGCTGACCTTGTGTGTTCTGTCTTTCCATACTTCTGTCAGTTATGCAGTCACCCCCCTTTCACATATCTTACCATCTTTTGTACGCTCCTGCAGTCAGAAGCTTGAAATGTGTAAAGGTGCAAGTGTTGAGAACCAGCAGCTGGCTTGACTGATACATTAGCTACTTCCAGTATCAGACTGTTAATAATAATGTTTAACACCTTTATTAACTTCACACATCTTTCAGCAACAAAATGGGTAGGCGGATCTCATACTATTGAGCGAATGCTCAAATAACCGAATGCAAAACTACCAAGCACACTTTTGCGAAAGTGCTTTTCCACCAATAAAGCACTTGCGCAAAAGTCTGCAAAAAAAAAAAAAAAAAAACAGTAAACATGTTTATGCAGGGGGGCAAGCCCCCCTGCACCCCCCACCCACCCTACTTTTATATTCTCACTCCAAGATCGCACTATTCTCCTATCCCCAGTGTACCGCAACCTCAGCAAAAGCCATTCTATCATCATTTTAATTTCCTTGCGCTCACTTTAGCAAAATTGCATTTTCGGAGAAAACACACTTTCGCCAAAGTGTGTCCTCAGTAGTTTTGTTTTCAGTTATTTGAGCTTTCACTCAATAGTATGAGACCTGTGTATGCATACAATTAGAAAGGAAAAGAAACCATTGTCATACACACATGCATATTCATATACATTTTTTATGTTTTAACAATTGTCATTTACTCCAACCTTACATGAATTGCTCAAGTCCTGCCTTCCCTTAAATTTCACTCCTCTTCCTGAACATTGTACTACATGTGTGGTTCCCACAAGTTCTATTTATTTCTATGCGAGTAGCTTACTTTTCTAAAGAACACACCTCCAAAATTTTTTATATCCTTTACAATATTCAGTGTTTCTATTACATTTCTGTTACATTTGGTGTAGCACTTGATTTCCATTTTCTAGTACTTTCTATTATTACATTATCTAGTATTTCCAAATAAATGCATTAAAGTTGTCAAGGCCTTAGTATGTCTAGGCACGTCAAATCTTATATGCTGACTCAAAACAGTAATTTCCTTAGTTATAGTCATTTGCTCCACCTTCCGCGGTGGTGCAGCGGTAGCGTTGTTGTCTCACAACAAGAGGTTCTCCCGTTCGATTCTCTGCTGGAATGCGGGGAGTGCCTTCTGTGTGGAGTCTGCATGTCCTCCCTGCGGTTGGGTGGGCGTTTGAAAGACATGGGTAAATGGGAGTGCATTCGTGGAAGATTGAACGTCGAGCTGGCACCTCGGCATTCGTGAAAATCTACTGCCAATCATTAGCGGATTGGAGTTCCGCTGTGGCGACCCCTAACCGGGAAAAGCCGAAAGACAACAACAACATAGTCATTTGCTCCACCAATATTTCTGACACAGTGCTGTGTAGGGAATTTTTAAAATCTGCCAACTAGTTACATTCTCAAAGAAAATGTATGTATTCCTCTCTCTTTTCCATCACACCTCCAGCAATTGCTCTCTACCTGAGGAAAAATTTTCTGAAGTTTGCTTGAGGTATAAAATAGTTATGCAAACACTTCTGTGCAAAAATCCTAAATGTTGCATACACGGGAGCCACATCGATGTTCTCCCACTATTCCTTTGTATACCGCCTTTCCATTTTCTCTTCCCAATCTTTTCTAACCACTTCTAACCACTTCTGATTAATTCTTGTAGTTGTAATTTTTAATGGTAGATTCTGTTCTAGATTCAACTGAAATCTCAACCGAAGTTATTTTTTCACTTAGGACTCCCCTATCCGTTTCCCTTTGCCTGTACTCTATCAGTCCCAGATAAGGAAGGTAGTCTTTAACCTGTAATTCAGAATTCTGCTTGGCTGTATTCTACTGTGTTACATTTCTAGCTGTAGTTATTTGCTCCCAGTAACTTGATTTCTTTGCTTATTTTCTCCAATACATTCCCCTTTTGCCTATTTTCTGTACTTTTACATGCAGTCATTCATATTGGTAAAATCTCGGTTCTCTTCCCTTGTTGGGATAAATACTATGTCCTTCATGGATGCATCTGCAGTCATAACAAATGGGTTGTCCTGTCGTCAAGCAGCCCTTCGGTCGGCCGGATTCCAAAGTCTGGGTCCGGCTTCGGCTGATGTCGCACTTCACCCGACGTCATCTCTGCTGGTCCTCGGGTATAAAGGCATCAGCCGACGCCATTTTCCTCAGTCTTTCTTGCCGCGTGGCGCCCGAAGCAGAAGCTGTTCGCAAGTGCCGGTCGGTCAGATCCAGAGATTACTACTACCGAATACTACTTCGAAGACTTCTAAAAGCTAAGTACCCCGTTGGGGACTCTTTCTTGCCTCAGCCGATGTCAGAAAAAGTCAATAACTGTTTAACTTGTGGGAAACAAATACCTCATAAAGATTTCCACTCTTACTGTCTGCCTTGCTTAGGCCCAGACCATGACGTAGCAGCCTGTTCGCCTGTGCTTCCTTCAACCGACGAACGCTTAGGCGCGGTCGGAGTTTGCTGAACAGTTTTTCGGCTCAGATTTTGTGTACATTATGCCGCCGGATCCTCCGACTACCCAAATTGTTAAAAACGCAAAGAAAAGACCGACACTCGCGGTCCGCGGTTTCGGCCGAAACCACGGTTAAGCAAGCGAGTGTCTCGGTTTCGGCCGAAACCGAGAAAACCGGTCAATCTTCAGCTGAATCCATGACTACTACTGAGGCTCCTGCTACCTTAGTTGAATCGGCCTCAGAAATTTTGCCTACAACTGTGGTTCCTAGTGATTTATCAGACACCATCCCTTTGGATGTCTCTACCCCAGCACGTGGTGCTGCTAGGCCTCCTGCAGCCATGTCTATTAAGGCCTTTGCCAGGGCTAAAGCAGCCAAATCTGTTAAATCAGTGCCTGTTAAACCCCCCTCACACAGGCCCACTTCAAGTTCACAAATGCTTACTCTGGCAGAAGATTTAATATCCTTAATTAGGGATCCCAATCTCACCCAGACAGGGCCTCTCAGCCCCAGAAAAGAGACCTAGAGCAGAGCCCCCCGAGCCAGTGTCCTCTGATGATTCTGCGGATGACTCAGACATTACAGACCAGCCAGAGGCTCCTTTTTCTACTTATGAAGACTCCGATGCTGAAGAATCCATTCCAGCTGCCTCTCCACCAGAGGAATTTTCCTTTGGGGAAACCTTACATGCCATGAGAGAACAATTCCAATGGCAGGGACAAGATTTCTCAGATTCAAGAAAAAGGCTTAGGACTTTTCTGCACTTACCACAACATAGGCCCTTAGCTATACCTCCTGTACTGCCTGTTGTGGATTATGCATTTAATGATGTTTGCACTGCTCCTGATTCTTTACCTCCAGCCCCTGCCAAACCAGATAGATTTTACAGGGTGCCAGACACTCATCACCACCTATTCAAGGCCCCACTTGCAGATCCCGAAACTATATCCCAGGGGCCTAAGGCAGTAGCCTCGACCACAGCAAAAAACCCTATTCCTTCTGAAAGGGAATCCAGGTCCTTAGAGAGATGGGGAAAAAAGTTTACACCTCTGCTACTCTCTCAGCTAGAGCTTTAAACTGTCAGTTTCATATGATCCAATACCAAGAGTTTATGCTTGATCAGTTAACTAAAAAACTGTCCTCTGATGAATCCTTAGATAAGAAATATGTATTAGAAATAGTGAATAATATCCAACAGGTTAGTAACCATTCCTTAAAATGTGGCTATGATGCACTGGAGGCTTCATTTAGATCAGCCATGACTGGCACAGTGATAAGAAGGCATGCATGGTTGAAAGAACAGGTCTTACCGGATCATGTTAAAGCAAAGCTGTTAGATGCTCCTATGGATAAGGCCAGTCTATTTGGTACACCTGCCCAGCAAGTAATGAAGAAAATGGAAGAAAAGGCAAAATCTGTACAAACAGTTAAAGATTTCTTACAGGTTCAGCCCCCAAGGTTTAGCAGGAACTGGCCTGCCAAAAATTGGTCCTTTCCAGACTCCACAAAATCCCAAAGGGGCAGGAATAGACGCTCTAGAGGCAGAAATCAATCCAGAGGAGGTGCCTACAGAGGACGACAGTGGCAAGGCAATAACCGAGGCACAGACACAACCACTGCCACTGCAACAGGACAATCACAGTGACTTGGCTCTGACACCGCCTACCAGGGAGCAAATAGCAGCACCTTTAGGCGGAAAGTTAGCCTTATTTTCGAAAAATTGGCACTATATCACAAAAGACAAGTGGATTTTGCAAACCATAGACCAAGGATACCGGTTCCACTTCCACACCTTACCATTAAAAAGAGGAATGCCAAACCTACCCCCAAATCAAAAAATAGAAGCCCTACAGCAGATAGCGAAATTAACAAAGATGAGAGCTGTGGAAAGAGTACCAATAACAGAACAGGGCAAAGGATTCTACTCCAGACTCTTCCTAGTACCAAGAAAAGAGAAAAGTTGGAGACCTATTCTCGACCTGTCCGTCTTAAACACATACATCATTGTCCCAAAATTCAAAATGCTGACCCTACAGCAACTTCTTCCCATGCTGGGCAAGGAGTGTTGGCTGGTAACTCTAGATCTCAAGGAGGCATACCTGCACGTCCCCATTCGACCAAATTGCAGAAGATACTTCAGATTTCTTGCAGGATCAGAGCATTATCAATTCTCAGCATTGCCTTTTGGCTTATCTACTGCGCCCAGAGTATTCACAAAATGCCTGGCATCAGTAATCGCTCACTGCAGACTACAGGGAATCCAAATTTATCCATACCTGGACGACTGCCTGTTACAAGCGGACAACAAAAGCAAGCTGACAACAGATTTACAAAGGGTCATTTACTTGCTACAAGCCCTGGGATACACAGTCAATTTACAAAAGTCAAGACTGATACCATCCCAAACAAGAACATTCTTGGGCGGAATTGGACACAGTAAAACAAATGGCATTCCTAACTGCAGAAAAACAAAAAGAACTCCCTCTTTACTTCTTGGCATTAACAAAGCAGAACAAACTAACAGCAAGAAAAGTTCTGCAGGCCTTGGGCTTCATGGCATCATGCATAATCTTGGTCCCACATGCCAGACTGCATATGAGAAAGCTACAGTGGTACCTAAAGAATTTATGGTCTCAGCACAGGCACAGCTTAGAAACAGAAATCCCACTAATCCCATGCCTAAAACAGGAGTTCCTATGGTGGGCTCAAGCATGCCAGTCAAACCCAGGCGTACCCTTCCACAACTTTCGAACAAGCCAAACCATCACAACAGACGCCTCAGACCTAGGATGGGGGGCGCACATGCTGGACAAATGCATACAAGGATTGTGGACTCAAGACCAGTTGCACCTGCACATAAACCAAAAAGAAATGCTGGCAGTAAAACTGGCAATCCAAAAATTCAGACCATTCCTCAAAGAAGGCCATTTGATGATAAGGACAGACAACACCACAGTCATGTGGTACATCAACAAACAGGGAGGCACTCATTCATACCCCCTATGCAGAATAACTTTGGACCTTTGGAATCTGGCTCTCAGCTACAACATCCAGTTACAGGCAATTTTTGTGCCGGGAAAAGAGAACACCCTAGCAGACATGTTAAGCAGAACCACCTCGGATGCTCACGAATGGATGCTACACCCGGACATCTTCAAGGCCATCACAAAGAAATGGGGAATGCCACAAATAGATCTATTCGCATCCCCACTCAATCACCAGCTCAAAAATTCTGCACAAGGACATTCCACCCACTTGCATGGAAGGTGGACTCTCTATCCTTCAGCTGGAAAGGCCTGACAGCATATGCATTTCCACCTCTTCCCTTGATGCACAAGGTACTACTGAAAATCAAAGAGGAACGTCCAAGGATAATACTGATAGCTCGGAATTGGCCAAGACAACACTGGTACCCATTGCTGAGGAGCATGTCTCGAGAGAATGTGGTCAATACCCTGATGCCTTTGATGTTAACTCAGAACAACTACAACATCATGCATCCAAACCTAAAAACCTTGCAACTGACTGCCTGGAACATCACATAGCAGCAACTAACCCAGACCTTTCCCAAAGGGTTAAAGACATTATCCTTGAAGCCCGCAGACCTTCAACAAGAAGGAACTATGCAGGAAAATGGAAAAGGTTTGTCATTTGGAGTTCTGAAAGAGGAAAAGATGTGTCGAACATAGATATTGCTAACATTCTGGAGTACTTGGCAGAGCTTCTACATACAGGCCTGTCCTATTCCACCATCAAGATACATGCATCAGCTATTTCAGCAGAATACAGCTTCGATCCACCTGTCTTTTCGCATCCTCTACTCAGGCAGTTCCTCAGAGGGATCAAGAATGTAAAACCTCCTAGGAAACCACCATTACCAGCATGGGACTTGAACTTTGTGCTAGAAAAGTTGACACTCCCTCCGTTTGAACCAGCAGCAACAGCAGATCTGCAACACCTGTCATGGAAAACTGCCTTCCTACTGGCAATTACCTCAGCAAGGAGGGTTTCGGAACTACAGGCCTTAATGGCAGTGCAACCCTTCCTAATCTTCCATCAAGATAGGGTGTCCATGAGAACTAATCCTACATTTATGCCTAAGGTGGTATCCAGAGTGTCTTTAAACCAGGCAATCCACCTACCTACCTTCTTTCCCAATCCACAGAACAGGGGGGAAAGACTGCTGCATACCTTGGATGTACATAGGCAGTTACGCTACTACCTGGACAGAACCAAAAGTAACAGAAAAACTGACCAGCTTTTAGTAGCCTATGCAACAGGAAGGGAAGGAAAAGCAATTTCCAAACAGACAATCTCCAAATGGATAGGAAATTGCATAAGATTCTGTTACTCCTACCATGGAAAACCAATTCCACAGAACATAAGACCTCATTCTACAAGGGCTACAGCCACTACCACAGCTTTCTTACGAGGAGTGGCAACCAAAGACATTATTGAGGCGGCTACTTGGACCTCCGTGCATACATTTGCCAAGCATTATAATTTACCTCTATACTCTAGATCCCGAGCAGGGTTTGCCACTGCTGTACTGCAAGGGATCCTAACTACACCATAAATTTTCTTCCTCCACCCCTAGTTTGGCTATGGTATTCTACCCATTTGTTATGACTGCAGATGCATCCATGAAGGACATAGTACAGTTTTGTACCTACCATAAATGTAGATGTCCGAACTGGATAGCATCTGCAGTCAGGATTACCCACCCTCCTTCCCCTCTGTGGTACTCCTAGGGTATTTACCCTCCTAATAGCTAGCTGGGGGGGGGGTCTCTTATGGTGTATTTGTTTGTATATATGTACATACATGCTTATTTTTGTGTTTGCCTTCTACTTTTGGAAACATTGGCATTTATCCAAAATTTAGCCTTCCAAGAGGGCAACTGGCATCTGGGGCAAGAAACACTGAGGAAAATGGCGTCGGCTGATGCCTTTATACCTGAGGACCAGCAGAGATGACGTCGGGTGAAGTGCGACATCAGCCGAAGCCGGACCCAGACTTTGGAATCCGACCGACCGAAGGGCTGCCTGACGACAGGACAACCCATTTGTTATGACTGCAGATGCTATCCAGTTCGGACATCTACATTTATGGTAGGTACAAAACTGTACTTTCTACTGCTTTATTAATATAATATTGCATTTGACTGTTAATGTCCTTAAGGGCCTGCACCCAAAATCCTACTCTCTACTTATTTCTTGAACCCCCACATTGTTTCGTCGTCATCTCTTTCCACTTTGATATGTAACTTTCTACTTGTGTTGTGCATATAATGAGCCTTAACTGCATAGCTGTAAAGTGTCATTTCAAACCCTGCACTACTATGTTCTATGGGTCAGAATGGCGTCTTCTTCACCTATTTATCAGTTATGGTCCACAACTTCTCTAGTTGCTAAAAATATATCTAACCCCTATATACATCTAAAGGGACTAGAAACCTTTTCACTGTTTTTATTAACCATATCCATAATCAGGAGCTTCCGACTTCTCAATTTTTGTATTATATTTTATTTACTGTATTCTCACATATACCATAATAGAATCCTTTTTAATCCATAGATCTAAGTACTTGAGTCAGTTGTAGTGTTTATACATAGTTTTTCGCTATAGCCTTTGTTTTATCTTTGTTTATTTTATAGCCTGAAAGGACTTGAAACTGTCTCAAAATGTTTACAACACTGAAATGACTTTTCCTAGATTTATCAAGTATAAAATAATAACAACATATGTGAATAAAGCTAACATTTCACAAATACCATACCAGTTTTATCCATGATTTTGTCAGTCGTTTACCCATTAATTGAAGTGTAAAGCAGTTAATAAAGTGAAAAGAGGACACCCCCCCCTCCAGGTTCCTCTGTTTGAATGCATCTTATTGGAGAGGAACCAGATTGTTAATAAATTTTGAGGACTAAGATCATCCTATTGTGTGGATTAGCTTTATGGTGATCACAAGTATTGGTAGACTGTGAGAAATAAGAGTGAAGAGCCAGCATTACCTATACCAAGCCTTGGGGTAATGTTATAATGACCAGTAAATAGTGCAGTGCAGTAAACAATATAGATTCTAACTCTTAATACAGCATTCTTTTCGTAGGAAACACTACATTTTTTTTATTTTGACTTTGTATTTAATAATAAAACTTGCATTTTTTCTAAGTGACATCTAATGTGTCCTCTGGACAACCTTTTACTAATTACTAAATGAAACATAATCCTGCATTTTGAACTAACAACTAGTTCAAAAGTTTGTATTCTGTCCATTCTGTTGCTGGAACACAGTACATTGAGAAGTTGTTAAAATATTCTGTAAAAATTTGAGTTTAATTATGCTGAATTCTAAGTTAGCCTGTTTTTTTTTCCAAACAGATTTGTGGTTTCATACTGTAATGGGAAAAGTCTCCCTGATGTTTTGGTTAATAGTTATTTATTACCCTAACAGAAAATGAAACCTTCTTTCTTCTGTCCTTTATTCTGTGAACATATTTGGTTTAGAAATGCTGATGAGTATGAGATGAAGAATTATGCAAACTGACTCAAGAAGGGTTATTCACGGTATTTTCTGCTCATGTAATCTCTGTTACATTGAAAATACTATTCATAATTTGAAAGAAGGCCTGCAAGAATATCTGTGAATTGTCTTTATTGGGAATTGAATAATGTTGTTATGTTGCTCAGAATATTATAGAAAACATGGGGGACAGTATGTTACTAGTTTAAACTGTAGGATTGTGTTTGTTGTAGTAGTTAGTAAATGGTGGTCTCTGAACATAGTAAATGTTTGTAGAAGAATTAGAAGCTTGAGTTGTTATTGAATATAGCACTATGCCACCTAAAGTAGCGAATTTAGTGCTCCCTATGACACAGTTACTGTATCAGAATAATAAAGTATCATATTGTCTATTTAATTTACTGTAATTGGAGCTAAATGTGCTTTTTTAATAATGGTTATGGGGATAACCTTAGAGCACTTTAAGATGTTATTGATTGTCATATGATAAAATTATTTTTTAAATGAAAGTAAATTATTAAACTGCTCTGAATCCTTGAAGGCAGTAAGCCAAACTACCAAGGTGTTGCAGTAAAGTAGCTAGAGTATTCTTTCAGGTGTTTTTTGTGAATATTGAAATTGCCCGTATCAGTGCATTGCATTATCATATAGAAAGGGCTTCGTCCATGACTACAAATAATCAGTTTGTTTCTAAATGCTAGTACTGTATTACCACCCCATCAGCATCTATCGATTGTGCCACCTAACATAACACCTTGCAACCAGGACAGCCTGCTTCTTTGCCCTAGTCTTACAGCACCACAGAGATGTCATGAGGTTGGTTAACATCAGGAGGCCTGAATCAAGAATTCACTTTCTGCTATTATGCCCATTAAATCTAACTTCCTTGCAGTCAGTTTCATCATTTTCACGTTTTTAACTTTCAACATTAGAATTTTTTTCTAATCCATGAAGATTATATATTCTATAACTAGAATCATAGCACCACTCCATTACATTTCTTCATCTTACCTTTATAAGTTACGTCCATTACCTTTCTATCTGAGTACATATTAACTGTTTGCCTATATTTCTATAACATCTGCCCCATCAATTTTCTGTTCAGTTAGAAGTGCATTCAGAAGACTATTTTTTTATCCTTGTACTATGTGCAGTACAAAGGAAAATGTAGCTGAATCCCATGTAAACCTTATTCATCATTCCCTAGCCTCCAATGGGCCCTTGTCTAACTGAGTGACAGCTGTATCCTGTACAAGAAGGAACCTGATGGGTCCCTTGGTGGTTATGTACTTTTGCCAATGCAAAAAAAATACACACACAAAAATATTTACTTTTCTCCAAGACTTGGAGATCTTGGAGTTGGTATATATAAGTTTGGGGAGTGCATGGGGGTGACTTGTCTCCCCTACAAAAACAGAAGTTTAAAGGAGGAGAGAGATGTTCAATATCTGCTGCCCTTCTGAGTTTTTGATCTATTTTTTTTTTTTTGTCTGTAAGCAGTTGGCATTACAAATACCAGCATTTCAGTATTGAAACACATTTTTGTCTTCATCCTCAGCAATTCCTATTGCTACAGTTCCGCAACCCCTCCTCCAGATGAGAGAAGTATAGTGAGCCAGATCATCTTCATCTCTAAAGGAAGGGTGAGATAGTTACAGCCAATCATTCCCTTGCTGCCCCGTAGGGCCTTGCAGTACACAGACTGCTAGTCAAACCTTGGGTCGTTATATCCTTTGAGTAATTCAGGCTCCATATCTCTTTTCCACTGAGCCAGCATAGTGTCTTTTTCATTTTTCTGCCTCATCATCCATTTTTATTTAGCCTGACAACTCTTCCTTTAGCTTTCTTTGATTCATTACACAAATGCAGACTGTTTTGTCTGCACTGAATGAACTTGGTAACCTTTCCTCAGTTTGGAACTTTGCTTTTCTCAGTGTTCCTTTTTTTTTAATTATATTATTATTATGTTCCTTTTTTTCTTAAATGCTCTGTGTTGTCTTGTTTCTTTTTCATGCCACTTCATTTAAGAAACGCATTGTTTCCCAGCTTCTTTTGACTTGTATAAGTTCAAACCATGTGCCTTTTTTGATGTCTCCCTGTTGTTCCAACCTGCTGTTACTGCCCTTCTGTTTGAGTTTTCTGTGGCATTTCCCTGTTTTGTCAGTGTTTGCTTATGGAGTATAGAACCCTTATTACACTGTAGTTATATTGTTGATGAACTCCACTAAATGATGATAATT
This sequence comes from Protopterus annectens, assembly GCF_019279795.1. Taxonomy (NCBI): domain Eukaryota; kingdom Metazoa; phylum Chordata; order Ceratodontiformes; family Protopteridae; genus Protopterus; species Protopterus annectens. The sequence continues at coordinate 784,009,911 of NC_056746.1, read as the reverse complement.
TGTTTCCAAATATCAGCATACTTCCAGACATGGGAGCTCCTCTCCCTAATCATATGAGAAAACTGGGTCCAGAACTGCTTTTTGCCTTGTAAGCTTCAGGACAGAGGCCATTTTAAAGCAATTTGTTCTTTGCATGGCTACAGGCAAAATAGTTTATTTAAGGTATGGCATATTAAAGTTTGCTATCAGTGATCATGACAGTATGTTTTGTCATTTTCTTAGTGTGCTCCTCCCACTGAGGAGGCACATTCAGGTATTACAGAAACTGTGCCATCTTTTTCCAACATAACTTGTATTGCTTTGCCTTTTCCTTGTTTTCTACTTTGTTCTGTTGGTTTTAGCCCTTTCCTTACAAAGAAAAATTATGTACCATAACCTTGTAAATGATGCCTTCAGAAAGAAGTGTACATCATCTTTTATATAGTTTGTAAAGAGGGGTTCCAGAGATGGGTATTTTGAAATTCAGAGCACATTGTTTGAGGAATGACATGTTTAGGTTCTTTTTATTAAAAGTACGTATAGACTTCATTGTAGATCTGTGGCTCCACTTAAATGTAACCAGTCACACCAAACACCAGAAAAACCAAAAGAAGGAAACTGCGAAAAAACAGTTGGATACCAGCAAACCACTTTATTCCACAAAAACACAGCAGTTAAGCGCTTTCGTCTTTGCTTAAAGACCCCCTCTGAGGAAAGCACTTAACTGCTGTGTTTTTGTGGAATAAAATAGTTTGCTGGTATCCAACTGTTTTTTCGGAGCTTCCTTCCTTTGGCTCCACTTAAATGTATTGTAGGCTGCCTCCTCCCTTATCAGAGTTTCTGGATGATGTGTATAGACGTCTGCTACACTGCAGAAAGATAATTGTAGTGCTTTTGTTTGTAAGTATCAGTAGTGTTTGTGGGTAGTGGGTCTGCACATGGAAATAGGTTAGCAACTGCTGCCGTTGAGACATTTATTAGGCTTATTTTTATAAATATGGTTGCATATATTTTTAGGTTACACACACTGGAAACTGGACAGCTGCCATTGTCCTTAATTTGTGGGAATAGCCACTGGGGCATTGGTAAATATACATTTTCAGGCAATACCAAAGATTTACTTATTGGAAATAAGAATTCCTGTTATGAAGCTCTTAAGCTGTGGCCTTTTTTGAGGTAGGGTTGTTTTAAGAGATGAAAGTCCACAGTATGTGTGTAAGCTTTGTCGTTATCCTTGACCCTTAAAACAAACATTTTCATTCTGCTGTGGGTAGAATTTTCAGTTTCATTTTACATAATTTCACATTTTATAAAAGTTACCCTCAAACTGCCATTTGTGTGTAAACCCAGTTATAATCTGGGTTTGCACTCTGAGATCTATACTAGTTTCACACTGTTCACGTGTCATCTAGGGTATAAAAATATGTATTAAAGAAGTCTGTTGTTAACAAAAATGTATATCATACCGGTTTAACTGTATTTTAATTGCTTTACAGTTTGAATTCCAAGCAGAATGACATTGCTGTCATTCTTCTTTCTGCACTGAACTTTGCACAATAGGATGAAGGAAACACTTTTAACTTAGTGATGCATCCTAGAAAACCAAAACTATGAGAATCTGTCAGTAAGTGGCATGAAAGTTTTCAAGTCGGATGCCAGATTTTTCTAACCAGTATTTTACTCTGCCACTTCTTCAGCATCACAATAGCTATATTTGCTTGCATTTTACATGGGTCTCTTCTAGTTTTTTTATAATGAAAGATGCAGTGATTTGGTTAGGCAGTTTTGCTTTCATTACATCTTTATTTGAAATGTGGAGCTCCGATTAATGCCTTGTTGATTGCACGAACATAACACTAGGGTTAAAAGCCAGAGTGTATTAAATAGAACAGTACAAATGTAGGAGAAGACATCTGATTCTTTGGTCAAAGTTTCTATGCAGATAGATAAACACCATAATTTAAGTTTTATGTTTGTATTTATATTGTTTTTGTTTACCAGGTTTGTCTGACTGGGTTTAATCAAAAAACCCTTTTCAGTGGAGGCCTGTGGAGAAAAGCTTCCTATGGATCATGTCCCCTTACAGGTCATTTTTTAACACCAGTACTTTTTTTTTCAGTTCTGATCACCGTTTTGAATTAATTTATAAGTTTGCTTTTGAGTCTGCATGGTGGAAGCTGTTTAATCAGTTTTGTGTCTTATTTAATAAGATATCCAATTTCCATTTATTACTAATCCATGATATTGTTTTTATAAAATGAGTAATTCATTGCTAGTTCGAGGTGGATATGCCAAAACCAGCATCACTACTGACATATAACTTAAACTTTAAGTTACACAGAATTTTCGGGTCTATATTATAACATCGAAGTCTAAAAACTTCAAATGTTATAATATCGAACCATTTCGATTGAAAGACTATAACATCAAACACCCGCTCCCTAACCCTAAGGTCCCTAACTATCATACACTCACCTTAACCCGATCTGTTCTCACACTTACCTTAACCCAGTCCGTAACCTTCACTCCACAGTCAAGGAAATAGCGAAGCTGCAGAAACGGCCCACCGAATACTTCCCTAGGAAAGTATTCGATATTCTGCAGCTTCACTATTTTCAGCGTTTGGTGCATATAGGGTTCGATATTATAACATTCAAAGTTTTAAGACTTCGATGTTATAATATAGACCTGCATTTTCTTGGGGATGAACAGTACAGAAAATGATGCCAAAGTTTAGTGAGGGAAACAGTGACATCAGTTTTCTTTTAAAATGTGTTTTGGCAGTGTGCTTTTTCTGTATAAGGTTAATAGTTTTATGTGGGTTGATTTTCTGGCTACTTTGGGTTGTAATGCTGTCAGGTTGAAGTATGGCTGCAAGCCATTTTATACGTTGTTATAAGTGGTCTTTGTACTACAAAGGTCATATCAGATTTATAGTCGAGCTCCAAGAAGTATAGGGATGAAGCTCTGACTGTGATCTACATCTCCTAAGATCTACTGTCTACTCAGATGCTGGAGGAGAACCAGGTTGGGGAAGCTGGGAGTTGAGCCTTTGATGCCAACTTTCCCATCATGGGGTAGAAATGCAGTCTGACTCACTGTAGTGCTGGCACCTGCTGAAGAAAAAGGTGCATGGTATGCAGCAGGTGAGTGATGGCATGCACTTTCTCTGCCAACCCACATAGTCTTCAGGACATGTGATTAGGAACATGCACATTCCTGATGGAATACATTGCAAAGCACTTGTACCCGCAAGAATGTACATCAGTTGTCTAGGTAAACTGGTTAGGCTTAAAATTAGAAAACCCTTGATGGCTATTAGGAATGTGACAGTTGATTGCAGGAGGGCAGCTATCAGAGAGAAACAGTCGCAAAAAATGTCATGATTTGTAGCCCAGATTATTTTTGTATGTAAACATTTTTAGGTACTTGTGTATTATCGCAACCACATTTGGAACCCCACGTAGTTACTGATGTTATCGACAGCCGACTTTATACTGAATTAAAAAGGGGTGTGAGAAGTCCCAAACAGCTTTGCGTCATTGTGTCTCTGAAAGAGGAACTGCAATAACGGGCAAATTCCTCTTCCCTGGTACTGTCGTGCACCGCTGTAAGTTAATACGAAATGAAATAAACTGTTCTGCCATGTGTTTTACAGAAATTGAAGTGCTGATACTGTTTTGTTTGCAGTGTATTTCAATAATTTATTGATGTTTTACATTAATTTAGATTACTCAAAAAAAAGATTAATTGCATTGTTACTGTTGTGCTTCTACATTTATATTAATGTTTCGCCGGCCGACCTGTTTGGGAATACTATCCAATGTTAAATGGAGGCTATCCACATCTTTTCAGAACTGCATATTGCCAAACCACCACTTTGTAAATCATGAATTCATTACACTATTTACTGATTAAGAAGTGCTACATTTATCTGTTGTAGAAATATCTGTTATTTACTTTTTACGTTTAATTGTTGTTTGCATTTCATGTATCGTTCAGGTATGCTAAAAGTTGAATACTTCTGTTTTATTCATAGTAGACTTACATATTATTGCAACCACATAGCTGCCACTGTAGTCCTTAACAAAATGTTCCATTCAGTTATGGCGCTAAACGATGGTACCCAGGTAGACAAATTTTTGCATCCTGGTCCTGTTTCAGAAGCAATGGGATTAAAACAATAATTTGGAGTTTACATATCCCATGTCACCATAACATGAAGTAGTTTCGGTCTGACTTTACCAGTTAGGGCGACTTCCAGATGTGGTTGTGATAATACGTAAGTACCCATTTTTTTATTTACAGCTTTATATCATATAATATTTTGTTAAAGTATTTATTTTCTTTTTGTTAGCAGATATAGTTTAGTTTGTAGTAATCTATAGGACCATTCCTGGGGCAGGAATTGCAAGAGTCCAGTGTGTAACAAGACATGACTAGTTTGTTAACAGGAATGTTTTAAATGCATTCTGTTGGGCTGTGTTTTAATGAACTACTACTCCAGATTTGTAGGTTGCTGTGCATTCTGTTCTTTGTTTTACTCAGAGACAGTTAACCTCTTTGCCCCACAGATTTCAGTAGTAAGATAGTTTCACATATATTAACTGCTTTCTCTTTCTTTCTTTCTTCCTGACCTTTTCATTTTGCAGTTTCAAGTCCAACCAGTGGTGTGCGCTCCTTGCCTGAGTTCCCAAAGTACATCCTGGCAATCTACAGCTCCCGACAAGTCATGGTAGAACAGATAGAAGCACCAGCTTATACCCTTGCAGATGCCATTATACTGCTGACTGAGGAAAAAGGAGAGAGACATGAGGTTAGACACAGCCTTGTATATGTTCTATTGGATTAATAAGTCTTCTTTACATCACAGGGACAGTGGATGGATATTTTTTACTTTTCTTTCCTTTTGTTTTTTTGGTGGTAGGAACTTGGTAAGCAACTTCCAATGGATGTTTTCGATAAATTGAAAGCAATAAAGCACAGCTTACAACCCTTGTGTAAGCATACTTTGTGCTTATCGCCATATTTAATTGCAGTCTTCTACATAATTTTTTTTCTTTAAGTATTAGGCTCAAAAATGTTTTGCTGCTTCAGAAATGTATTTTTGCTCTTTATTGGTTTAAGTTCTAGTCTTGAAAATATTTTAACCATCAAGAAATGAATGTTTTTGAAACAGCTGTTATTGATAAATGCTTTAACCATGAGTAGCACTTTAGATCACCTTAAAGTTATATGGACATGTAACATGTTTTGCATGTGTTCCCTTCATCATCCTTTCACCTTTTGTGCACTTTGCCTTTTTGTGACATTACAGATTACAGTTTTGAGAAATGTCAAAGAGCTTTTGCAGTGTGGACATAGTTTGTAGTTTTCTGCATTTTTCCTTTCTTGACACATCTGGAGACTTGCTATATGAAGATGATCTGGAGGAATTATTCTAAAGGCAGTTTATGCTTATGTCAAATAGAAAAAAATATACATAGCAAAATCAAGACCATATGTCAGTGACAAGGAAGACAGTGGGAAAACACATAAAAGGCATAAAATAATTGTTTGATAAGAATGTAAGTAGTAGTAAGCTAAGACACTGTCCATCATATGGAAACAGTTCATCAGTAGTAAATTGTAAATACAAACTCCACAGTTCTCAGTGTTGTAAAGGGGCAGTAGACATGTTTTTCAGTATTCATTACCAGAACTATTTTTTTGGTAGTGTTTTTTGAATTATAGGCATACGTCAAAATGATGAGGTATCAAGTATTAGTAAAGGAACACATTTTATTCAACACTGTAACTCTTTTATACCTCAAACAGTGAGCAAAACTGGCTTCAGAAGATGAACAGTGCAAACAATTAGATAAATTGCCAATTCCCATAATATACAATCTGTTGAAAGAAAATGGATAGAATGGATCGTTTTTAGGTATTTCCTAATTATTTTAATCACTTCTGTTAGTAGCCTCTGTTTATAGTAAAATGCTAACAATTCGTCTGTTTACCCAAACCCAGAGAGCAGGTAAACAGTAAGCCTCATGAAAAAGTAGCATTTGTATTAGACAATTTCTGTTTACTTTTTAGTACCATCTTTATTATTCCAGCGTTATCCATTTTACCCTGTTCAAAAGTTATTTTCTTGAAAAATTGTTCCTGGCCCAGAATAAACTAAACTTAGACGAACTAGAAAATGTGTTATTGGACATAAAATAGGCAGTAAAAAAACTTTTAAAGCATTCAAGCCCCCAATAATTAATAGGTTGGCCCATCTAGTCTAAGTGGGGAAACAAAGTATTGTTACACACAAGATATTTTAACTCTTCAAACCAAATGAACTGTTCAAAATCAACCAAAAAATGTAATTTTGAAATTTGAGATACATTTCTCATTAAACTTAAAATAATGAATTCCGTCTCTCCAAGCATGTTGTTTTTTGTTTATTTATCTGTTAGTCCATTATATTACTTGCTTCGCTTACAATTTTAAGAACAACTCTATCCTGTAGGTAGTTATAAGAAAGAATTAACATTTATTTATTTATTGACATTTGGTGACCAGGAAAGTCCGACTGGGTCACAGACACCATTTCAGCAGAGGCCCGGGGAGAAAACGTCCATAATACAAACTTTAAGTAATAAAAAGTTTCAGCAGACTTAAATCAAAATTAGTGAACATTATACATTCCTGAGATATAATGATTTACAATAAGATGTTATCCGTTCACAATAATTGAAACTTAAATGACAATTTAAAGAGATGGATAGATGTAATTGTGTTTAGAAAATAGGTAGTGTTAGATTAATTGGATCTAACACTTTAAGGTTAGTAGAAATGTAGATATGGGTGATTGTTTTTTATGGAAAGGAGGTGGGATAGAATGTAGATTAAAGAAAAAGAAAGGTGAGTTAATGGTATAAGTGTATTAGTATGATTTATCCAGGTCAATTGTGAGGTCAGAAGAAGGTTAGGGGAAGAGGAGTATGAGATGGAATACAGGCTGAGAGTAGTGCTTGTAAGCTTACAAGGTAATGGTTAAATAGAAGGCCAGTCAGTATATTATTAACTGGGATAACAAGATGACTTCTGAGAAGGGCAGAAAAGTTGAGGAATGTAAGGAGGATGGAGATAATTATTGAAGTTACAGTACATCTGTTTGGGAGCAAGGACATATGTGACTTTTCAGAAAGTGTTTTTTCATTGTTAGTTTGAAGGTCTTGAGGGATTCAATGCTACAAATTTTAAATGGCAAAGCATTCCATAATTTAGCAGTAACATGAGAGTGGGTACTTTGGCCTTCTCTTTTTGTGGGTTTATATACTTCCAGGAGGATTTTGTTAGCAGGGCGAAGGTTTCTAGATGTGGTGTAAGGTAACAAGATAGATTTTAAAGCAGGGAAGCTATCTGGATTGTATATTATTTTATGAGCCAGAGAGAGTTGTACTAGGTTCAGGTTGTAGGCTACACACTCAAGTGTGATAGCCATTTCTGTGCATTTAAAGTGTTTTTTTTTATTGTATCTGCTTTATTTTCTGAAAAATACAAAAACAAAAAGATATACTTGTTTTCCCGCCTTTCTAAGCTAGGTATAGTCCCATTTTCAAGTTAGTGCTGAATTCAGGGCTGTGTTACAAGTTTCTGTGCCCATACCTTACTTTGATAGAAGGAAGTTTCTCTGTTCACCTGTGAGAGTGGGGAGCTTTGAGCAGCCTCTGTCCCTGGAGGAGAGGTTTAAGGCCAGAAATTAGTAGTTTATTGGCCAATTGGCGGCTAATTTCTATCTCTTTCATTTCCCCGCTATAAAACCTGCATTAGTGTGGTTTTGCGTGCCGGGCAGTGCCGGTTAGCTAGGGTATGAGTATTCCCGGCTCCACAAAGTCTACTCTTCAATTTTTCCCTTGGAACTAGACAAACTTTCAACTTAAGCACTCGAACCATTCACTTCTCAGTCCAACACTTGCTCAAAACTCATAGCAAGCACTAATAAACCTTAGCACTAGACCCCCCCCCTATACTGTAAAGAAGGATAAGGTTCTCTATTTGACCTTACCAGCCAGTCAGTAAAACAACTCACTGTACCTATCCAGGCATGTCCAAAGGGCAGTTTCAGGTGTACTCTCTGGTCCAACTGGTGAATCTGGCATTTTGAGGCAGTTATAACTGCCCTGTGTACACAGACAACCTCTCCTCCTACCACCAAACACTAATACATGCGAGAGATGCAATTATACAGCCAAACTGGAGGCCAAGCTCTCTCAACCCAAGACTGGACCAGACAGTCAAGAGGAGAAGGGAATTACTTGTATCACACCACCAGTCTCACACAGACCTATGAAACCAGCACCGGCAAATAACACACGTAAATACACAAAAGCATACTCGGAGGCTCTAAATAAAAATCTGCAAAAGCAACAGAGACCTCCAAAGCAGACATCCAAGCAACCTCCATCCCCCCAACACAAACCATGAAACACATACTACAGAAAACCAGTGTGCCATGCAATCACAGCCCTTAAGACAAAATAACATACCCAACACACTAGTAATAGTTGACTCTATAGTCAGGCACACTGACGTCCCACTCACTAGGCTGAACAAGGAGAAGGTTACTGTTAGCTGCCTGTCATGTGCCAGGATCTGCCACATAACACAAGCCCTCAGGTCACTCCAGAACAAGTACAAATACGACTCTGTCATTGTCCATGTTGGTGTGAATGACCTGAGCCGTACCTCCCTGGACTACATGAAAAGAGACATGGAAAAGCTCTCTGATCACGTAACCCAGGCCTGTATGACCCTGACCCTGAGTAGCATCCTGCCCTCACCAAGAATGATACCACGGTATAAAGAAAAAATTATCAATTTCAACAATTGGCTAAGCTTCTGGTGTTATTCAAAGGGAATCCAGTGTCTGTCAGCCTGGGATGACATGCTCGACAAGCCATGCTGCTTCGCTAGAGACTGCTTGCACCTGTCACCCTTAGACTTTCGAATACTAGCCAAGGCTCTTGCCACCCCCATAGTGCCTTTTATAGGCAAGGCTCAAAAGCCAAACCCACCACCGTAAATAGCACAAGTAACAAAAAAATGAGGGTAATGCTACTCAGTGCCAGAAGTCTAAACCTCAAAATGCACGCACTCGAGGCACTCCTCAGTATGGAAAAAAATCGATATATGTGCAGTAACAGAAACCTGGTTTAAGGCTCCAGAGAGCACCCCAGCACTACCAGCATACAACTCATATACATTTCGGCCACAAAACCCAGACCGAAATACAAAAGACGGGGGGGTGTATCCATATTCATCAAGGATACCCTCACCTCCAGGTTAGTGGCACAGCACGATGCTTTAGAGATCATCCACGTGCAACGAACAACGGGAAAAACTGCAATTTAAATTGTAGCTTGCTACAGATCACTCACCATGTCCCAGTACCCCCATTCTGCAACTCTGGAAACACTGGGAAACATAAAGGTCCTACCAAGCACCCTGATATTGGGTCATTTTAATCACCCAAACATTAACTGGGAGAACTACTCCAGTACTAACTCCCTTGCCCAACATTTCCTAGAATTTATAAACTCAAATGCCCTGGATCAACTGGTCAACACCCCCACCAGAGGGGAACATTTTGGACATGGTTATCACCAACATGGGCAACTGGTGTTCCACACCGGAGGTCAACTCCTCGCTGGTTAGATCTGAGCATAAATTAATAACTCTGGATATCCACATTCCGCCAACACCTCCGGTCAAAGAAACCACCTTGAAAAACTTTTCAAAAGCAAACTTCACTTTACTTAAGACCAAGGTGGAAAGTTTCAAATCCCCCATGCTAAAGGATAACGCTGCCCAAGCTGCAAAATCATTTACTAATGCACTGTATGGGTACCTACAAGAATGCATGGATCGTGCTATCCCAAGCAAAACCAAGACTCACTCCTTCAAGAAAAGGAAATCAGTCTGGTGGACCCCTGCCATAAACGAGGTATACAATAGAAGGAGGAAACTAGTACAGAAAAGAGTAAAATCTCAAGAAGGGAAGACGTCCCTGATCAGTATCAGCAAGAAACTACGATCCCTCATAAAATCATCCAAGGCTAGCTTCAAAAGAAAAATTGCCAAGGACTCCAAAGATAACCACAAGGCATTCTTTAGCTATGTCAAAAGTCTAAGTGGCAGTTCTCAGATCTGCTTGGAGTTAATGCAGAATGGCACAAAATAACTGAACCGACCGATATCCCCAACATCCTGGCAGACAGGTTCAGTGCAAACTTCACCCCCCTCTCACCCTCAAAAGGGCCCATAACCATACCAGAAGAATGTAGTGCCTGTGAAATCACAGACACTCAGGTTAAAACAGCCCTCTCCAAAGCCAAAAACACAGCATCAATGGGACCGTCCTACACAAGACAAAGATGAACTAACCCCTCACCTAAACACACTGTTCAAACTCAGCCTCTCCACAGGCTACATGCCCATGGAGTGGTGCACAGCAATGGTTATTCCGCTCCACAAAGGTGGAGCCACAACAGACCCTGGGAACTATCGCCCTATAAGCCTGGCTAGCTTGGTCTGCAAGGCTATGGAGCGCATCATCATGGATCTCATTAACAGAGACATTGGGAACCTCCAAACACTGGACCCTACCCAGTTCGGCTTTGTTAAGGGCAGATCATGCCTCCTAAACCTGGTGGATTTCTTTGAGACAGTTACCAAGGCTATAGACGAGGGAAAGGTGGTCCACACAGCCTACCCATACCTCGGAAAGGCCTTTGACACCATTCCCCATTCCGGTATTATAGACATGCTAACCAGCCTGATCATAAACCCCTACATCACGAGATGGGTTGCCAGCTGGCTCACGTACAGAACCCACATGGTAAGAGTTGCTGGAGCTAGGTCTGACTCTAAACCAGTTACATGTGGCATTCCCCAGGGCTCAGTCCTAGGACCCCTCCTGTTCGGCATATACTTCTCAGAGGTGCAGGCAAGCACAGGAGGACTATGGCTGACCAAATTCACAGACGACTGCAAACTAGGGGCTATAATTGACTCTCCGGCTGACACAGGCATCCTCCAAAAGGGTCTCACTGAGACAGATGCCTGGTGTCAAAACCATGGCTTCAAGCTAAATGCCAAAAAATGCATAGTCATCCCCTTTGAAAAACACAAAGTACCCACAAACTATCACATAGGTGGTAGCCCCCTAAGTATGGAAGACATAGTAAGGGATCTGGTGACACAAGTAGATAGTAATCTCTCCTTTGATAATCACATTGCCAAAGTGGTTAGAAAATCCTTTTATGTGGCCCACCTAATCACAAAAGGGTTTGCATCCAGATCAAAAGAGGTCATTGTGCCCCTCTACGCATCACTCATCAGACCAATCATAGAGTACAATGCCCCATTTGGGATGTACCTTACAAGATACCTGCAACAGCTGGAAAGACCATAGAAGTACTTCACCAAGAAGATAACTGGCCTCAAACAGATGCCCTATGCAACTCGACTGAAAAAAACCCAGCTGTACTCTGTTGCATACCACTTGCTCAGAGGTGATCTCTGCCTAACATACAAGGCCATGTCCAACCCAGAATTTATGGACATGCTCCACCTAAAGAAAACCATATTCCCTCGAGCCACACACTGTAGGGATCTAAACCTCACCACAACAATAATTAGGGCATGATGGAAGGAAAGATTCCTGTCCCAGTGACTTCCCATGCTCTGGAACAAGATTCCAGTCTACATTAGGCAGAGCTCCTCACTTAACACTCTTCAAGAGAAACCTTGATGAGTGGATGGGAAAGAGAAAGTTTACCCCGGGGATCACTTTATTGGCTCTGCTGGACAGAGGCACAGGGAACTAATCTAAGGGGGCGGCAAAAGCCAACACATTCCGTCTAGGCTTATAAATGCCTTTGGGCAGATAGCCTAGTACCTGCCTATGAACCTAGGTAGTGAAGAAACCAGCTGAGTTTTTATAGGGCATCACAATGGCGGGTATGGTAAGATACCCCAGTGGCAAATTTGGCAATCTTATGATAGCATGATTGAAGCTTGTTCAGGAGTGTTATATGAGGATTAGTGAGAATAGGGGCTGCATAAAGAGAGGTAGGACGTAGGAGTGTGTTAGCAAGGATTATTCTAGTGGAAGCATCCGTAAATTGTTTGTATGTAAAGTTTACCTAATTTGATATGTGTTTTTTATTTTATTACATCAGATATGTGTTGTTCATAGATGAACTTGTCTATGGTTATTCCTAGGAGTTTTGCATACTTGACAGTTTCGATCTGTGTGTTATTTTGAGAGTATATTTTAAGGTTAACTGTAAGAAGCTTTGGTGAAAACAGTAAAAGCTTAGTTTTGTTTGGATTAAATAGTAATTGTGAATTAACAGAGAGTAATCCACAGGGTAAGTGCTTCATTGCAAAAAAAAGTTAATATAAATGAAAACAAGGCAAGTGCTCACAACGAAACAACCAAGCAGGTTCTTGAAACCTTTAAGTTCTTTGTTCATAGAATTTATTATAAACAGCAGTAAAAACAGTTACGGTAAGCGCTTTCGCTAATAAGCTTCCTCAGACCATCTAACACTTAATAAAACAAAGACTCTATATATAAAAATTAAAAAAAACATTGTCCAATCACAATGATATTCCAATTAAGTCATACAACTTCTTAAAAGGACAATGTCATATCACATAAACCTAATCTATTACCATATAAAACATTTCATAGTACATTATTCAATGGAAAGGGTAGAAAATGCAAACAGCAAATTCATATCAAAAGGAAACAAAAATGCAGTATGTGAATGGGTATAATAAACATTTTCCGTCTCATATCTGTACCCTCCGTTTTTTAAGTAGGGGTTTGATGGATGCCCTTTCATTCAACCCCCTCCCGCTATCCGCTCTGAGAATAATAATCCAGTTGGTTTCTCTGTATTCTGTGTGATTCCTAATATCACCTTCTCTAATATGTGGAATAACAACCTCTAAAACCCTAAAATTAAAACTGTGTGTGTCCCCAGCTTGCATAATATGTTTAGAAAGTGCGTTATGGTCTGCTTTTTTCTTAACATTATACATATGTTCTCTTATCCTGTCTCGAAAGACCCTATTTGTCTTGCCAACATAGAACGAGTGGCAGATTTCACATTCCGCTAAATATACCACATTAGATGTTATTCAGGTAGCAGTAGCATGAAACACAAATTCTTTCTGAAGATCAGGATGATAAGTGTTTGATGTATTAATTAAGGGACAGAAGTTACATTTGCCACAGGGTAAGGTAAATCCTGCCTTATATTTGGGTTCATTAGTACCCTTCTCATAACAGAGGAGTCTTTTTAGATTCTTCCTTTTTTTATACAAAAATCTTGGTTTTTCACCTACCATTTCACTAACCCCTGAGTCCACTTGCAAAATAGACCAGTTCTTACTAAACATTTCAACTAAATCCTTATTATCATTGATAAAGAAAAGAGGTATTTTAAGGGAATTCCTATTAATAGCACTTTCCTTATTTACTTTTCTGATGACTTCCTTACATGGCCCAAAGTATGGTGCCGCAACATCCTCCCTTAGTGTACTAATTTCTGACAAATTCTTCACAATCTCATCCTGTTTGTTACCCTCTTCTTATTAACCTGGATTCCAGGTTCTTCATTTCACTTTGGAACCCATCATACATAGGATTCAATCTAGAGGCCCTCATACCTTGGTCTTTTATCACATTCCGAAAAATATAGCCAGGATGCATACTCGATCTAGCTAAAAGGGAACCTTTTTACCTTTAATGGTAGGATGTATATCCAAAAACACGGCGTAGCGATGGGCACTTCATGTGCTAATAGTTACGCCAACATGTTCTTGGCACATTGGGAGAACACTGTGCTTTTTGGGAAGGATGAGTATAAGCAACACGTTATATTTTATTGACGTTTCGTCGATGACTTGTTCCTGTTATGGAAAGGAAGTCAAGATCAGTTGTGTGAGTTTCATCGAATGATGAATGAATTGACTGAGTGTTTGAAATTTACCATCACGTTGTCTTGTACATGTATAGAGTACTTGGATCTTTATATAGAGAAGTTGGATAATGGCTTCATTAATACAGGGTTTTTTCGGAAAGTATGCCATAGGAATTCCCTTTTCCCTTGCCTAGTAATTGTGAATTGTTTAGCCAGGTTTCGACAGAGGTAAGGACATTTTGAGTAGTGGTTAACAGGTGAATGGGGTTACTTGAGGTGAAAATGATGGTAGCATCATCAGCATATTAGATAATGGTGGTTTGAGGTGAGGCAGTGTGAAGTTTAACAAATATATTAAAAAGCAAAGGTCTCAGAATGGCTCCTTGAGGAACTCATGTACTGTTTACTTGGTATTTGGGTAAGTTAATTTGCCATTTAACACATTGTTGTCATTCTGTGAGGTAATTAGAAAGCCATATTAGGGCAGTAGGGGAGCAACCTAGAGTGGAGAGTTGTGATAGTAATTTGTATCAACAGCTGTATATTGACTTTGATCCAAAGCTTTGTAGATGGTATCTGCAAAGGTTAATAGTGCTGTTGTTGTACTATGTGCAGGAAGAAAGCCATGTTCTGTGGGTGTGAGGAGGTTATCTAGTAGAAATTATCAACATAAACTATGCATGTAGAGCTTTAAATGTATATGTTAACATAACATAGAATATTTATTTATATTTCTTTACCAGCGGTTTTTAGTGATCACACTGGACCCACTTGGTGCTGCAGTAGTGTTGTCGCCTCATAGCAAGACGTCCGTTCGATTCTCAGCTAGAGTGTCTTCTGTGTGGAGGCATACGTGAATGGGGCATGCCTTCATTGAAGGTTGTGCGTCAGGGCTGGTAACCCAGCATGTAAAAAATCCACTACCAATCATTAGCGGACCGGAGTTCCACTGTGGTGATCCCTAACCGGGAAAAGCCGAAAGACACAAACAAACTGGACCCACTTGCAGGCACAGCCCGGGAGAATAGCATCATACAAGACCAGACTCTAGATGGAATGACAGTGGACTGAATACTAGTGCAAATAGAAAAAAATTTGTGTAACTACAGAGTAGGCATTCAAAAAAAAAAGTTTAGATATTTTTTTTTTTAATTTTAATAGTAGCAACAGCTTAATAGCTGGGTAGTAGGATGCACACTGTGGAGCAGATGAAGACATGAGGACATCAGAGCATAAGCCAGAATAGCCCCAAATACAGAGGAAGTTAAGGAAAACATGTTACTGTGGTTTGGTTGCATGTGTATGAAGCAGGAGAAAGACAGGAAGAAGGCAAGAGGCCAAGAGGCAATGGATGGATTACATGAGAGAAGATGAGACAGTCCGGCTTGATTGTGGAAAAGGTAGGAGAGTAGCTCGGAATAGAGAGAAGTGATGTCAGTTGACTTGACACTCCAACCTTTTGTAAAAAAAAAAAACAAATGGGATTATGATGACATATACATATTCATATTATTTATTTGTATTGCGGGATAGTTGTGATGTATCAGATTGGCAAGCCACTGAGTCCCAAAACCTGCAGGATATAAGGGAATAAATCTACAGGCGGCTGTAATCAAATTGCTCGATTATCAAGTGTGTGAATCAGAAGACACTAAGGGACTGATCCACTGTAAACCACAGCCAGTGCCATTTCTAAGTGTGCACAGACAGTGATTCCTTTTTTTAGAGGATTTCTCCCTTCTTGTGTATGCAGCTAAGAAGTTGGTATGTATAAGGTCAGTGGATTTGTGGAATACACCCTTGCAAAAAAAAAAAAAAAAAAAAACTTGCTGTTGGAACTTTCCCCCTTTTGATATTTTGGGAATTTCTGTTTGACATTTTGGTTCCTCAGTATCTTTGTCCATGGTTTCATAAGAAATCCAGATGTAAGGCCTTTTTACCAAACCAAAAGCCTCTGTAGGATATGTCAGACTTTCAGAAGAAGGCTTGTGTGTTATGCATTTTAAAAAACAGTATGCATTAGCTTGGAGCAATGTTGACAGCTCCAGCCATTCACCTGCTGTGACAAAACCAAGTTGACATTTATGCTATCTCTTATAAAGATTCCTTGATAATCAACACATTTAGCCCTGTGTCATTAGTAGTATTGATTTAAATATAGTTATTGATCTAAAACTAAATATGAGCAGTTTATTTTCCCTTCTTTCTTTAATATAATCAGTTCAGACTCTTGCAGTTATTTTGGAATTACCATATCTGGAATACCAAATGATGAAATAAACTGTAAATTGGGGGTGTGGGAGTGCATCATCTTCAAAGACTGCAAAATATGTCAGGTAACCTAAAAAATCCAGTGGAATTCCCAGTAAACAAATTCATTATTGCTTCCTTAATATTCTGCTTGGTAAATTCCTGATTTTGCTTCCCAAATTGGAGCAGGAGTGTCTTGCAACCATTTTTGTATTTTCGCATTACTACTTCTCCATTTCCTTGGTATAAATCTCATTGAAAGGTTGTTGCATTATTTCTTGCATCGTCACCTGTATATTTAATGTCTGGTGCCTGAAAGAATTAGTCAGTTTTAGTAAAACAAAAGTCGTTTGTTGTATGCTTTTCGACCTAGACCAATAATTGCAGCAAATGGAAGATATAGCATCACATTTTCTATTTTTCAGTATTGTCTAATAGTAGTATTTTTTGTATCATATGTTCCTTCCTTATTTATTTATTTGTTTATTGTCTGTTTATTGATCCATTATTTATTCTTTCTTTATTTTATATTTTGCTTTCCTTCAGGACCTTGCCCACTTCTTATTGTACCCTTTACACATCTGGTCTCTTTGTTTCATGGTGATGGCAGACAGGCATTCCTGGGCTATGCAAGAGTCCTACAGCCCATTCATTCTTTATTGTCAAAGAGTCCATATTAACCCTTCATTCCTCCGTGAGGGTCGTGTGGTAGGGAACAGGCCAGCTTGCTGTATGAAGTGAGGAACCTCCTTTCTCCCTTTGGGAGCACTTTTCACCACTCACCAGCTCCTCCAAGTTTTGTGATCCTGAGAGTGCTTGGCTTCCATGTCCCCTGGAAGGAATGGACTGACTGGGTGTCAGTAGTGGAGCTATCACAAGAATTTGCCAAAAATAATAATATACACCTTTGTCAATCCATTGATTGGTTTGTCAAACTATTGGTCATTAAGGTACACCCCTTAAATGTCTCTCGACTTTGAGTTTTTCAAACATCTGTTGGCAAACTGTACCATAGTTTTCATATCAAAGATGCTTAACTCTGTAGTGATTTATCTAGTAAAATAACTTTATTTACTTTCCAGCCTGTAGTACTGAATATGATTAAATATCCAGGCAGCTACACCATATTCAATTACAGGTCTTAATGCAGCCTTGTAAATGGGTAGTAGTTCATTTTCTTCCCTAAAGGTTATGTTTCATAAGTATCCTTTGTACTTGTGTTGTACTTTCTAGTTGTCATTTAACACTGTGCCCATACAAAAGACTCCCATCTGCAATAATACATAAATACTTAATATTTTACTCACTTTGAAGTATAACTTCATATACGGTGTATGGGTAACAGGGATTGTGTTTGCCAAAGTGCAATATTTTGTTTTTCTGACATTAAAATTGATATGCCTTCCTCAATGACCACAAGTATAAGAGATCCACAAATCCTTGTAACCTGATTTGATCCTTTAGTGACCTCACAATTGTTCCAATTTTTTTTACAGTCAGTCAGTCATCAGTAATAACATTTTTACTGTGTCATCAAACTTTGATGCCAAGGTATTGATCCACATTAGTGTAAGTGTGTCATCACAGTCAGTGCTGGGACTAGAATGTTGGCTAGTTTAGATGTTATAGTCTTGACTGTGAGCTGTGGCCAGTTTACACATCTGCAGTTTTAGTGGATCTTTACTGTCCTTGGATATCACTGCAGTAATTGCTTCCTCTGAGAGGAAGCTAACATCTGGGTATTGAATGCTTCATTTATTACCTTTACTAATCTGAGCATAATCCATGCCGTGGTGGTGCAGCGGTAACATAGTCACATCACAGCAAGAGGTTCTCCTGTTCGATTCTCGGCTGGAGCGTCTTCTGTGTGTTGTCTGCATGTCCTCCCAGCGGTCGAGTCGCTTTTGAAAGATATGCGTGAATGGGCATGCCTTCGTTGAAGGTTGGGTGTCGGGCTGGCACCTCGGTACCGTAAAAATCTACTGCCAATCATTAGCAGACTGGAGTTCCACTGTGGAGACCCCTAACTGGGAAAAGCCAAAAGAAGAACAACTAATCTGAGCATAATCCACTGTATACACCCTCCTGACTCATCTGTAGTATCAGGGCCTGATGACTTTGACTCTGGAAACAACTCGGCTACCTCTCTAGTTCTTCCAAAATAGCAAGAAACATCTTATCTGATGATGTATTTTCTGTCTCTCTCAATGTTCATATATAATGATGTTACCTTGTTTTTTCCTTTACGAAATAAATGTTCAGTGAAAGTCGATAAGTCTGCAGCTGAGGGCAGTTGTACATTTTGTTCTTATGTTTCCATGGAGGCAAGCTGTGACTGCAGCTACAGGCAATTAATCTTGACAGTTCTGAGCATTTTTTGCTGAGTGAAGTGTAAAATTAAAAGATACGAAGGCAAACAGCTGAGTAAAAAAATAAAGTTTGAAATTAAGTAAATAAGAGCTCTCCTGGTATCCTAAATATTTCAATGCATTTGCTAGAACAGTGTATAATTTAGTTTTATTTAAAGATAGCCAGTGCATTTTTTCTCAAGGCTAAAAGTTAATGTTTTCTGAAAGTATACAGGCTGTTTTTCACATGTGGGAGGGGAATAGTGATAAGAAAAGAAAGACAGCAGTCAGTTTAAGTGTGAGTGCACAGGCTGTAACGTGCTTTAGCGTGGATAACCTTAACTTTTAGGTTAAGTAATGCCTATGGGTGTAGCATGTGATTTAGGATACTTGTTCCTATCAGTAGAGTTAAGCTTCATTATTTTAGTTTGTTTTTATTTAGTACATTATGGGGGGGGGGGAGTTTAATTTTTTTGTTTGAAGGTTTAAGTGTTGAAAAATGTGACATAGATTCAGATTAAGATGACAAGAAACAATTGTATAAAGGATCAACCTGCCAAACACTAGTGTGTGCATGTAACACAAAAGTTAGAAATAAACATTAAAAAAATAGGGTTGCCACCTTTTAAGGGTGCCAAAGTGGGACATGGGGGTGTGGCCAATATGACACTGGCCACACCCGCTACCATGACATCACCAAGGAGCGGTGAAGAAGATGCTGTTATAGGTACGACAGATGGCTGCTGGAGTGGCTGGTTGGCTGGCTGCTGGAATGGCTAGCTGGCCGGCTGCTGGAGTGGCTAGCTGACTGGCTGCCTGGCTGCTGGAGTGGCTAGCTGGTTGGCGGGAGTAGCAGCTGGATGGATGACTGACTGGCTGGATGGCTTGATGGATGGATGGATGGCTGAATGAATGGATGGTTTGCTGGCTGCATGAATGGATGGATGGCTGGCTGCATGAATGGATGGATGGCTGGCTGGCTGCATGAATGGATGGATGCTGAATGAATGGTTGGCTTGCTGCATGAGTGGATGGCTGGCTGCATGAGTGGATGGCTAGCTGGCTGGATGAATGGATGGCTGGCTGGTTGGATGAATGAGGGGATGTATGGCAGGCTGGCTGGATGAATTGATGGCTGGCTGGCTGGATGAATGGATGGTTGGCTGGCTGGATGGATGGATGGATGGGTGGCTCGATGAATGGATGGATGGCTGGCTCATTAGAAAAAAAAAACAAATCTCGGTCTTTTTTTAGCTGCTGTAGAAACGCTTAAAACAAAGCGCTCCTACAGCCACGATCTTTGCAGGGCTGTTCCTGCCCCAGTCCCGACCCCTTTCATGAATTGCAGCCAATTGCTGCATGAATTAAAGCACCCGGACCTAATAGGCAGCAGCTTTTCCTGCAGGTCCGGGTTGGTGACGTAACTGAATTGCCATGGAAAAGCCAGAAGTAATTGTGGCTTTTCCACGGCAATTCAGTGTGATTGAAAAGTGGGACTTTTCAAGTCCCATTGTTTTGCACAGTGGGTAATGGGATGAGGCAGCCCAACCAGTGAGTGTCCCGCTGACAACGGGACAGGTGGCAACCTTATAAAAAAAGCTGTCATGTATAAGTGGGAGTAATAACTTCTTATCATAATAGCTACTCTGTCCATATTATCTTGGAAAGTAAATAGCCTCATAGATATAGTCAAAAAAGCTGAGCATATTGAATTATATTAAGAAATGAAGTGTGCAAATAGTAGTGCTGCAGGAAACATGTTTGGAAAGAAATGATCCTGTGAATTTGATAAGGAAAGGATTTCAGTATAGATATTCAGCAGAATATCAGAGACAAAGGAAAAGGGGCTAATTATACTAATTGCTAGAGGAGCTCCATTAGTGATAAAAGAGGGGGAAAATTATGGTAAATTTGTGGCAGTAAAGCCCTACTGGCAAGGGAAAATAGCTATGCTGGCATGTGTTTATATTCCACTTAAGACTGCTGTTATGGAGCTTAAGAAATTTTTGGAAGAAATAATTTTCTTACAGCTGGGGAGTATAACTTATAAGTGGGGACTGCAACTTGATTTGCAACAGTGAGGATGTATCTGGGGGGACCTGGAATGCAAAATATATCAAAAGAGGGAAGATGTCTTAAGAAATTTATGAACATATTTGGTATAGAAGACATGAATTCAGTAGTAGGAACTCTTGAGAGAATTTGTGTATTATTCTGGAACAGTTGGTCCATTCTCCCACCACGGTTACAAACATCCTAGCCCTTGTACTCACAAACATCGGGGAGCAATACTCCTCACCCAATGTAATTTCCTCACTAGTCAGATCTGACCATAAGGCAGTATTGCTTGTAATGAAAATTAAATCCGGGGACCAAGAGAAACCAAAAACCTTTAGGAATTATTCCAAAGCTAACCTCTTTCTACTAAGAGATACCTTGGCTAAATTCCAAACACCATCATACCCAGTACAAACTCTCCCTGTACAGCCATATTGATAACTGTATAGAGCAAAATGTGCCAACTCTTATTAAGACTTAAGACAAACTCAAAAAACATGTCACCCTGTGGAATCACATTATCAATCGATTATACAACAGAAAAAAATCTTGCCAAGCATAGGAGGAACAAACCCAACATAATAAAAAAAAAAAAATATGACCAATCTGAACAGGTAACTAAGAGGGTTAACTAATACTTTAGAGGTTAAATTTGTAGAAAAAAATAGCTTCTCAGGCAAAGGACCACCACAGAGCTTTCTAGAGCTGTGTCCATAACCTCAAGGGAAATGTGCTACAATGCACAGAACTTATTTTAAATGGTGTCACCCACTCTGAATCAGGGCCATTGCCTAGCTTTTGGCTGACAGGTTCTGCTCAGGTTTCTTTCCCACTTCCCTGACAGTCCAAAAGAAATACCACATGCCACAGTTCCCCCAACCACTACTAAGGAATAAGTCTTCAAAGCACTTTCCAAGGCCAAAAATACTGCATCAGTGGGCCCTGATAACATCCCGTGATGCTTACTAAATAGCATGAAACATGATCTCTCTGTTCCACTTGAATTCCTTTTCAAATTGATCCTACAGTCAGATTTTGTGCCCAAGGAATGGCAGATGGCTGCAGTCATTCCCCTCCACAAAAGAATCATCATGGACATGATAAATGAGGACATAGGTAACCTGCAGACAGTGTTTGGCTTTGTTAAAGGAATGTCATGCCTATTAAATGTGGTGGACGTCTTTGAGAGGTTTACCAAAGCAATGGATGAGGGTATGACTGGGCACACAGCTTCCCTTGATCTGGCCAAGGCTTTTGATACAATACTCTACTTGGTCATTATAGACAAACTCACTAAATTAGGTATGAGCCCTTTTATCACTCACTGGATAGCCAACTGACTCACTGATAGAGCCCAGGATGTTAAAATAGGTGAGGCCACCCCCACCAAGTGGCCAGTCACTAGCGGAGTCTCGCAGGGCTCTGTACTGGGCCTGCTTCTTTGTTATCTGGTTCGCGGGAGTGGAAGCAAGTGCTGAAGGTTTATGAATGCCTATTTTTTGTGGATGATTGCAATTTGGAGGTTATCATCGACTCCCCTGCAGACACTAGTATTCTTCAAGAAGGTCCATCTCTGACTGGCAAATGGTGCCAAAGCCATGGTTTTAAACTCTGTCCTAAGTAATGCATAATTCTACCCCTTTGGAAGTCAATCATCCCTGCAAATTACCATGTTGATAATTCAGGTCTATACTGTGGTGGTGGTGCTGCGGTAGCGTAAGCAGATCTTTCTGATTTCAACAGCTGCGGTAGCATTGTCGCCTCACAATTAGACGTTGCCCGTTCGATTCTCAGTTAGTGCGTCTTCTGTGTGGTGACATGTGTGAATGGGCGTTCCTTCATTGAAACTTGTGCGTTCGGCCCGGCAAGCCAGCACGTAAGACTCTACTGCCAATCATTAGCGGACCGGAGTTCCGCTGTGGCGACCCCTAACCGGGAAAAGCCGAAAGACACAAACAAACAATCACATATTTGAATCTCACTTCAGCAAATGGCTCTTCGTCGAACAGCTAATCATCGAAGCCACTAATCAGTGAATGAAGTTTTCAGCAAAAAGTTTCTTGGGTCAAACTGATGGTTGGCCACCATCTGGAATTTGCCCTTTTCCACACTTCAGTGCAGTTTTGAAGTTGGTATATTTAGTTGGGGGGGTGTGGGGGATGTTGGGGGTGTAGCCCCCCACCTGCATAGGTGTTTACATTTTATGGTTTTGTTTACTGTTGCTAAGGTGGGCGGCTGTCAGTTTGCTTCTAGGAAGCTTCACTGAAAAGTTCATTTGCTGATTAGTGGCTTTGATGATTAGTTGTTTGAAGAGCCGTTCGCTGAAGTAAGATTAGATGATGTGATATAGCCCCGATAATACACCCCTAAGAGATCTGGGTATGTATGCAAGCAGTAGCTCTACCTTCAGCCACCATGTGGCAACAGTGATGAGGAAATATTTTCATGTTGCACAACTTATAAGTAACGTCATAACATCTACGTGAAAAAAAGAGGTCATTATCCCACTGTACTCTGCCCTTATCAGACCAGTGAAAGAGTACAGTGCTCCATTCTGTATGTAACTGACCAGGCATATGCAGCAACTAGAGTGACCTCAGACATTAGTTATAAAAAGAATACAAGGAGTAACAAATCTGCCTTATACAGAGCGCCTTAAAGCCCTTTCCATCTACTTAGTCTCCTATAGAATGCTGAGGGGTGATCTATGTCTAGCTTACAATGCATCCACAGTCCCCACACTTGTGAATCTCCTGCATATTCAAAAGTCACAGTACCAGAAATACAAAGTGTAAAGACATTAATTTTGTTTGTGACTTAAACAGGACATACTGGAGAGACAGATGTGTGTCCCAGAGACTGTCCCTCCAATGGAACAGGCTTTCCATCCATGTGAAGCATAGGTTTGTCTGTTACCCATTGTAAGCACAACCTAGACCAGTGGATGGGCACCTATGTCCCTTATGGACAGAATTGGCTTATAAATGCCTGGCCCTCAATGTCCGAGTTCGATACAAGACATCATTATTCTTTTGGGAAAACTTGGCTAGGCTTAGAAAGGTTTCCTGGATCATTAGCCTAGGAACAATCTATGAATATATTAATTCCCCAAGGTGCAATAACTGAATTGGGCTAGATTGGACAAAAACAATATTTCACAGGAACATGTGCATTTAATTGAAAACTCTGACACAACTATTTCAGCTCATGCGCCAATAAAATGCAGGATAATGAAGTAAAAATAAGACACTGTCACTTTCCCACCTACCTGTTAAAAAGAAAGGAATGTAAGAAATGGGTAGTGGAAAATATTCATGAGTTATTATAGGAATTTCTTCAGAAGCTATAGCTAGTGAGTGGGATAAAATGAAAGTAGAGTTTAAAAGCAATGTAGAAATAAACAAAAAAGAAATATGGTCAATAAGTAACAGAAATTATTTATAGGGGCTAGGCTTAGAATAAGCAGAATCTCACAGAACAACAAGATGAACAACTGCACAGTGCTAAAGAGAAAATAAGTGAGTATCTGGATAATATGCATGTATTTAGAAATATTGCTGTTAAGCAGCTGTTTTTCAGTATTCCCAGAGCAGAAAAATATTTATCGTAATGATTTAGGCAGCAAAGTAGAAAGAGATGTTGCCAAACTTAGGGAGCCTATAACAAGAAAAAAAGAGAGACCCTGTAGAGGTACTACATATATTTCTAAAAAAATATGAACATTTGTATAAAACAGAGAAATGTGGAAAGAGTACAAATGAAAATATTTATGGAATACTGGAGTATGCCAAGTTTAGTGGTAGATGAGGCATAACAGATAACAGTTAAGACTGAAGGAGGTAAAAGTGGTGACATATAACCAGTCTGCATGAAAGTCTCCTGAAACAGATAGGATTTCTGTGGAAGTTTGAAATCTAGGAGGGAAGAAAGTGATTGTTTAACAGTATTTTAAAGGGGGAAGCACCAAAATTCTGGAAGAAAGTTGTAGTTGCTGTAATGCTTAAAGATGGTAAAGACCCATCAGACCCAACTTCATTCTGACCCATTTCAATTTTAAATCATGATTATAAAGTGTTCATGTCTATAATAGCTAAAAGAATGGCAAAGGTGTTTTCAAAACTGATAGATATGGATAGATGTGGTTTTGTGGAGGTGAGGCAAACATTTGACAAAATTAATAGAACAATGATGATCCAAAAGTTATCAGAATGCAATATAATACTGTTGTTGTTGGATCTTGATGCATTCAAAGCATTTGCAGAGTAAGCTGTGATTTAGTGTAGGGCAGTGGAAGCATTTGCTTTCCCTGATACATTGATAAAGTTAATCAGGAGCATATATGAGGAATATAATCAGGAGCATATATGAGGAATCAGAGGCAAGAATTAAAGTGGGAGGGTACCTCTCTGATAAACTGTGTGTGAATACAGGAGCCAGTCAGGGATGTCCTCTTTCCACTTTATTTTGTATTTAGAGCCATTAGCAAAGAAAGTATAAGGGAATCAGAAATTCAAGGATATACCTGATATGGCAATCATGAAAAGTTGACATTAATTGTAGATGATATTATTTTATACCTGATACAACTGTAAAAGGGCATCTCAGTATTGAAGAACATTTTCAGACAGTTCTGAGTCTTTTAGGGATATAAAATTAATGAAGATAAAACAAAGGCTGTCTGTAAATTGTGTACCCACACCTGAATTGGTTCACCAATACCCATATTTATGGGAACATGATAAAATGAAGAATGGATTACATTACTATTTCCTTTAAACTCATTTACAAGTCAACCATGGCAACTTTTTGTTTCTCTACCTTCTGTTCTGACTGCATTTCTGAAATCCTTAGGTATTCACCTGTTGGCAATGAGTGAATCAAATGACTGATGAGCGCTCACAGCATGCAAAAATGCTGATGTTTTTTTTTCTAAATAGCTTAGTAGTTTGATTGATTGATTTAGAGTATAAAAGGGAGTGGTTGTGTTTGTATGGATTCTTGGAAGCAAATGTTGAAGTGCTAGGTGGAGTACTTTGTTATACTTACACTGCAATAGAGTTTTCCATTAACTCTGAAAGAGCTAAAAATGAAAGGGCTAGGTACACAAAAAATATACAGTTAAAATAACTTTATTTATTTATTGCCTTTGTTTACTGGGAAAGTCCACTGGTTCATACGTAGGGTACTAGGCTATTGGCCCTAGTGCCTATACAAGCCTAGCCAAAAAGGTACCCTGGCATTCGCCACCTAAGAAAATTATTTTACTGTGCCCCTGTCGAGCAGAGTCACAGAGGTGATCCCCGGGGTGAATTTCCTATTTCCCATCCAATCGTCAGGATTTTTCTTGAAGAGTGCTAATGAGGAGCTTTGTTTGATATAGACAGGTAGTTTGTTCCAGAGTATGGGAAGTCTCTGGGACAGGAATCTATCCCTCCATCATGTTCTGTTTATTGCGGTGACAATGTTTAGGTCCCTAGAGCGTGTAGCTTGGAGGGGTTGGGATTTCTTTAAGTGGAGCATGTCCAACAGCTCTGGGTTTGACATAGCTTTGTATGTTAGGCAGAGATCGCCTCTGAGTAGGCGGTATGTGACAGAGTAAAGCTGGAGTTTTTTTAGACTGTCTGCGTAGGGCATCTGTTTGCATTGGGTAATCCTCTTTGTGAGGTATTTCTGCAGCCTTCCCAGTTGTTGTAGATGTTTTGTGAGGTACATACCAAAAGGGGCATTGTACTCTTTAATGGGTCTAATGAGTGATGAGTAGAGGGGAACAATGACCTCTTTTTTCCTGGATGAGAAACCTTTTGTGATGAAGTGTGCCATATTGGTGGGGAACAAGCTCCTGGAGGACCTGGACAAGGCTGAGGACCTAGCTGGGGTCTATGTGGTAGCTCATGGGTACAGAGTTTTTTTCCAAAGGGGATGACAGTGCACTTTTTGGCATTGAGCTTGAGGCCATGGCTTTGACACCAGGCCCTTTTGTAGGATGTCCACATCGTTAAGAGTTTCAGTTATGGCTCCTAGCTTGCAGTCGTCTGTGAACTTAGCCAGAGACCTTCTGTGTTAACCTGTACTTCAGAAAACAGGAGAGGACCCAGGACTGAACCCTGTGGTACTCCACTTTTCACTGGTCTGAAGTCGGATTTGGAGTCTGCTACTTTCACAGTGTGGGTTCTGTCAGTGAGCCAGTTGGCAACTCGTCTTGTGACATAGGGATTTATACCTAGTTTAGTGAGTTTATCTATAATTGCAGAGTGTGGGATGGTGTCAAAAGCCTTGGCAAGATCTAGATAGACTGTGTGAACCACCTCGTTTGCGGCTTTGGTGACTGCTTCAAAGAAGTCCATCAGGTTTAGGAGACATGATCTGCCATTTACAAACTCGAACTGGGTGGGGTCCAGAGTTTGGAGATTACCAATGTCTTTGTTTATAAGTCCCATGATGATACGTTCCATGGCCTTGCAGACTAGGCTCATTAGGCTAATGGGGCAGTAGTTCCCGGGGACCGTGGTGGCTCCCCTTTGTGGCGTGGGATAACCATTGCTGTGCACCATTCAGTGGGCACAAAGCCTGAGGTGAGCATATGATTGAACATGGTGCTTATGTGGGATGCCAGTTCATTGTGTAGTTCATGTAGAACGCAGCCTGGGATGTTGTCAGGTCCCATGGATGCTGTGTTCTTGGCATTGGAGAGTGTGTTTTTACCTGTACAGCCGTGATTACAGAAACTTTGCATTCTTCCAGTATAGAGATGGGCCCTTTAGGGGGTGGGGGTGGGGTAAAGTTAGCACTGAACCTATCTGCCAGGCTGTTGGCACTATCAGTTGGTTCTGTATATTTAGTGCTATTGTACTGTAACTCAGAGCAGATCTGAGTGTTGCCATTGAGATTCTTGACATAGCTATAGAATGCTTTGTGGTTGTCTTTAGAATCAGTGGTGATTTTATTATCATAACTAGCTTTGGAGGACTTTATGAGGGATCTCAGCTTCTTACTGAAGCTGACCAAGGGAGCTCTTCCAGTCATGGGATTTTACTCTTTTTTTGTAATAGTTTCTTTCTTCTGTTGTAGAGTTTGTTTATGGCAGGGGACCACCAGATTGGCTTCCTTTTTTTGGAGGATAGCATCTTGGTTCTGTTAGGGATAGCATGATCCATGCACTTGTGTAAGTGCTTATAAAATGCATTTGTGTAGGATTCAGCAGTCGTACCTCTATTGTCTGTCTGCATGGGTGTCGTACCTCTATTGTCTGTCTGCATGGGTGTCGTACCTCTATTGTCTGTCTGCATGGGTGTCGTGAAGTTTGCCACTTCTGTCTTAAGTGTAAAGTTGGCTTTGGAGAAATTTTTTACGGTGGTTTGCCTAATGGGGGGGGGGGGGGATGTGGATGTCTAGGATGATTAGCATGTGGTCGGATCTGACCAACGAGGAATTGATCTCTGGTGTGGAACACCGTTCACCCATGTGGGTAATGACCAGGTCTAGGATATTGCTGCCCCTGGTGGGGGTGTGGATAAGTTGATCCAAGGAGCTGGAATTTATGAATTCCAGAAAACGTTGAACAAAAGAGTTGGTACATGAGTAGTTTTCCCAGTTAATGGTGGGGTAGTTGAAATCGCCCATTATTAGGGTGTTGGGTTGTACCCTAATATTTTCCAGTGTATCAAAAAATGAGGAGTGAGAATCCTGGGGCATGGTGGGGGATCTGTAGCAAGTTACAATTTGGATTGCGGTCTTGCACACAGTTAGTTGCACTTGGATAATCTCGGATGCATTATGCTGAGCAACTAACCTGGAGGTGTGGATATCCTTAATGAATATGAACACGCCTCCACCTTCAGTGTTTTGGTCATGGTTAGGTGACCGAAAGGTGTGATATGAATTATAGCTTGGTAATGCAGGGGTGCTTTCTGGAGCCTTGAACCAGGTCTCTGTCACTGCACAGATGTCAATGGTCTCCATTTTAAGGAGTGCCTCGACTTAATGCATTTTGAGGTTTAGACTTCTAGCAATGAGTAGCATTACCCTCAGATTTTGCTTGCTTGTACCTGTTATGGTGGTGGATTTGTCATTTGAACCTTGCCTAAAAAGGGCACTATAGGGGTGGCAAGAGCCTTGGCCAGTATCTGGAATCCCAAGGGTGACAGGTGCAGGCCATCTCTGGCAAAGCAGCGTGGTCTGTCGATCATGTCATCCCAGGCAGACATATACTGAATCCCCTTAGAATGACACCAGAAGCTTAGCCAATTGTTGAAGTCAATCATTTTGTCGTTGTACTGTGGTATCATTCTGGGTGATGGCAGGATGTTACTCAGGGCTAGGGTCATACCTGCCTGGGCTACAAGATCGGAGAGCTCCTCCATGTCTCTTTTCAGGTAGTCCAGGGAGGGACGTCTCAGGTCATTCACACAAACATGGACAATGACAGAGTCATATTTGTACTTGCTGTGGAGTGACCTGAGTGTGTACGTTATGTGGCGGATCCTGGCAGCTGACAGTAACTTTCTCCTTGTTTAGCCTGGTGAGTGGAACATCAGTGTGTCTGACTAGAGAGTCACCTATGACTAGAGTGTTGGGTACATTGTTATGCCTTATGGGCTGTGGTTGAGTGGCACACTGAGTTCGTGGGCTATGTGTCATTTCGGTTGTGTTGGGGGTGGAGGTTGCATGCGTGTTTGCTTTTGGAGGTCTCTGTTGCTTGAGCAGATTTTTATTGAGAGCCTCTGAGAATGTAGGTATGTGTTTTGTGTTGCTGTGTTTGTGTTTTGGTGGTGTAGGTTTTGAGGGACTATATGATGAGTGTGGTGTGGTGCAAGTGTTTACCTTCTCCTCTTGACTTTCTAGTCCAGTCTTGGGTAAAGAGAGCTTTGCTTCCAGTTTGGCTATACAAGTGCATCTCTCACAGGTTGTAGTGTTGGGTGGTAGAAGGAGATGGCTGTCTGTGTACATGTGGCAATTGCTGCATTGCCCCAAGATGCCCAGATTCATCTGGTAGACAGGAGAAAACACTGGGAGTTGACCCTTAGACATGCCTGGATAGGTGCTTATTTATTAAGTACTAAAAAGTGAGACAAGTGAGGAAAGTTGAGTGCTGTAGTAATTTGTAGCTTATTTAGTGCTTACGAGTTCTGAACAAGTGCTGAGCTCAAAGAAACAGATTTGAGTGCTAAAACTATAAAAACTTGCTAGTTCTAAGGGAAAATTTAAAGAGCAGACTTTAGGGAATAGTTTAACCCTAGCTAAGCGGTGATGCATAAAGTGTATTTATTTTTTTAATATAACAGTAGCAAATAAGAAAACTGATTTAAACAAATTAAAAAATAAGAAGCCAAAAACTGAAACCCATTCCAGCAATCTTTGATCAGACAAGTTCTAACTGCACACTCCTGCCACTAGGATGTGGGGGAACCTTCTCCCAAAAAAGATGGTCTGGATTAGTGCTCAAGTTATGCAAACAAAGATAGAGTCAGCAGGTCTGAATTTAGTCTATGCTACAGCAAACAAAGGTGTACCAGTTTCAGAAAGAAACAGTTCAAATAAGCAGGCACAGTAAGCATTTAACCAGAAACTCACAGCTCAGAAGGGCAGACTCTACCCTCTCCTCCCACAAAAGTTTAGACCACACTTTCTTGATGTAAAATAACTGGCCTGAAGCCCAAGTGCTTAAACCAGAAATAATACACTTTTAGAATAACAAACACTTAAGCCTTCAATCAGCAACTCCCAACTTAGAAGGATGTAAGCTACCTGTCCTGCCACAACAGTGCAGACCACAAACCTTAATGTAAAACAACTGGTCTGAAGCTCAAGTGCTTCAACCAAAGGCTTAGAATAACAGTTACAATTTAATCAGGCTACTAACAAGCACTAATAAATGCAGCAGAATAAATGCAGTAAAGTAGGAGGAAACACAAATACAGTAAAAGCAGATGAATAAAGTGCAATTTTTTTATATATAACAATAGAAAACGAGCAAACTGATTTAAACAAATTACCCAATTAACCAGTAAAAAAGCTCAAAATTGAGCCCTGTTCCAGCAGTCTTCAATCAGACAAGGTCTACAAACAAAGCTAGATTCAGCAGGTCTGAATTTAGTGTATGCTACAGCAAACAAGGCGTACCAATTTCAGAAAGAAACAGATCAAATAAGCAGGCACAATAAGCCTTAAACCAGAAACTCCCAGCTCGGAAGGGAAGGCTCTACCCTGTCCTCCCACAAGAGTGCAGACCACAACTTCTTAATGTAAAATAACCGGCCTGAAGCCCAAGTGCTTAAACCAGAACTAATACACTTTTAGAATAAGCAGACACTGAGCCTTCAATTAGCAATTCCCAATTTAGAAGGATATAAGCTATCTGTCCTGCCACAAAAGTGCAGACCACAAACCTTCTTAATGTAAAACAACTGGTCTGAAGCCCAAGTGTTTAAACTGAAAAGCTTAGAATAACAGTTACAATTTAATCAGGCTACTACCAATTTTTAAGAAGAGGCAAAAGCAAAATAAAGTGCAATTTTTTTTTTCTTTCTTTTTTTTTTTTTTTTTTTTTTAGTAAAAGTGCAAGGAGAGAGGAAGGAGGAGCAAAAGAAAAATTCAAGGTTAAGAATCTAAGTGGATTGGCCTTCTCAAATCGGCCTAGATGAGTCCATTTCATTGGAGGCCCAGGGAGAAAAGCTTCACATACATTAAGATATCACACACAGTGCAGAGTATTTATATAGTCGCAGTGCATGGAAAACAGTTTGAGCACAACAGTGCAGATTATTTACATACATAGTAGGAGCATAGCAGTGCAAATTATTTACATTCATAATACACACCTGTATTTAAAAGTAATGATAAAGCACTACCTATATCATGCTGCACCCCAAGAGCTTATAGACCATTCTTCTGACAATCAGCATCAACCTGCTGATGCTTATTGTATTGCACTTCAGGTGTTGTCAGGCTATTTTGTAGTTGAGATGTCAGGGTGAATAAAGTGGTCTTTCTTCTTTCAGTTATGATTTGTTCTTTTCATTATTTGTATAGCTGCTAAGCTACTCCTTCCTTGCGATAGAGGTTGCAGAAGTGCCAGATTCCATGTAACAGGTTTGTAAGGATAATGTGTCTGTTGCTATATAGCACCTTGATGGTTTTCCAGGAGAAGATGGGCACCTTTTGGCACATTACTGTCTGGAGTCCACCCAGGATAATTTTTACCCGATTCACTTTGGACAGATTTCACTTCTGTGATAGAAGTGTACAGAATAAGAACATCACTACTCCACACATTCTAAAGCAAAATGGCTTTTTATTTCTGGTAGGGAGGTCTCCCACTACATTCTCTTCTCCGTAAACTGCTCCACCAAGAAGTTTCCTCTCCACTTGCCACATGAATCTTGGCCTCTACCCTAAATTATAACCTAAGGAGCAACTCCACTAAGGTCCATTGCAGGGACAGCAGCTTCTCAGCCGTTGCAACTAGACTCTAGCAATTTCTTCATGTATAAGGGAAATCTCCACCTAACTCATATTTTGACCACAGCTCAAACAATTTCTCCTCATACAAAATACTTGCAAGTGCTGCAGCACAGGACATATAATTTAACTACATGTATCTCTTCATTTGGGCACACGATCATCACTGCACATTTAATACGTTTTCCTAACTGATGGGATAACTCATATATGTATATAATAGGAATGCCTCCTAAGTCTGCTCCTACTTTATCTCAAACATTATAATCCATCTCTTTACATTGTCTCCTACTATTAACTCTTACCAGTTATTCTCAGATTCTAAGTTTATGCTTCTGAACATATTGTTAACTTCAACACTGTTTAGTTATGGCAAATGTTAAATTCTAAACTTGTGCCTATGTATGTAGTATGCCTTCACCATTAATGTGTGATGTGGTGTTTGTTGTTGTTGTAAAGTGCATCCCTGCTGAGACTGCAAAGGAACAATATTTGATAAATACTCTATCCTGGATAGCAAAATAAATAAGTAAGCAAACCAACAAACATTATTTTGTTCCTTGATCTGGTGGCATTGTCAGTACACTCCTGGATAGTGATGTTGGTTTGGACAATCGCATTTCTTGTAGGTCCAGACTGTCACCACAAACTGAGAGACATTCTATTGTACTATCTCAGAGCATTGCCTTTACTGGGAAAGAATGGGATGCTCTTCCTTTTAGGTTGCTTATGTCAAAAGAGATAGAAAGGAAGACACAAGATTGACAAACTTTGTGAGGATACAGAAGCCAATAGAAGCATGGACCTTCTGCACTTTGAGTTTCAGTTACTGTGTTTATGGTGATGGACAGTGAATGCCATTGACCACTCTTTTTGATAATGTCAGATTCAAGTCACTAGATGGGGGAGTGATGCATGGTCTCCACCAATCTTTGCATGGTTCATCTTTCCCTGTAGCTGTACACATTTTAGTTTTTAATAATGGCTGTCCTTGCTAAAGAAGTTCCCAGGACAAATGTTTCACACAAACCAGTTAGAGGAATGGGTGATAGTACTTGCCTTGCAGGCTGTAGAGATGTAGTCGAGTCCAAAGCCCCTTCTGTTCCAGAAAGACAACCAGACCATGTAGTGGTACTTGGAAAAAATGTAACATTCCATCATACTCCATCAGTAGTTTAACTATTGCTACTGTCTTACAGGTGCTCATATTATGGGGTAAGTAGCTGTCATGGGGGATTCACCATTCACATTTCTGGTCCAAAATGGAGCTGAGGATAAAGACATGTTGTGATCATTTTTTAAGAAGTGAGGTAGCCCAGCAAGTTACCAATTTCACAACACAAGAAAATGTAGACCTCTTGCTTTTCCTCTCATTGTAGAAGCACAACGAGGAGGTGATGCTGGATGCATTTCTTGTTCAGTAACAGGAAAGATTCTTATATGGCTTTCCACCTTTCTTCTGATTCTGTGCCTCCCAGTTGAATTTAGTTAAGTTAAACCAGATTTTTTTCCTTCATGTTGTCAGGTTCTTGACCTTTCAGGGCTTAAACCCAGTAGAAGCCAAGGAACTAAGTCTTGGCTGGGAGAAAGCTTGCTGTATCTCATAGTGTGGCTGCTTCATAAGATATTCTGCTTTCACTGGATCTAACAACAGAAGTGTTAGAAGGAGCTTCTAGAAAGACTCCCACTCACAGTAAATAGTCTGCTAAATGTAAGGAGTCATCCTGTATTGCATCAGTAAGTTAATTTGCATGTAATTCTGACCTGTCACTGGTACCTCTTTGACAACAGGGCATAGTTATTCTGTGGTCGGGGGCAAATCTGTACATTACAATCTTGTGTGGGGTAGAAGTATGACCCAGCCCAGCACTGGCTGGTTAACCAGTTCCTTAAAGGGGTTCTGTACACCCCTCTCATCTTTTTTTTTTTTTATCTCCTTGGAACTTGGACGACTTGATCGACAAATATGCTCATCCTCAGTTTGAAGTGGCTATTTCAGTGCCTCTGACATTTGGTCTTTGGATGATAAAGTTGGTTGCCGTCACCTCTGCTTAGGCTGTTCCAGGCTGCATAACTGATCTCTGTTGAACACTATTTGGTAATATTCATCAGCATCTCTTCCCATTTTGCAGCTGGTTATGATGCTGTGCCAACTGTTACCGGCTCTCTCAATTCAGCATCACTTTCCTATTTTCTTTAACAGTCATTCCTGACTATTACAGATCCTCTCTCATACAATCCTTCCATCTATTGGCTGAATGGCTTTGTCTCCTCTTGCCTTCTTCTTGCCTGTCTCCAAAGTCTGCTTTACAAAATGGCCTTCTGCTTTCCTGCACATGTGACGGAACCACTGTAATCTGTTCTCCTTGACCTCTGCAGTTAGGGCTAGTTTGACTTCCAGTCTGATGTCATTTTTTCTTTATAATATTTATAGGGTACATCCTACTGCTCATCTCAGGCACTTCATCTGCATCACCCAAGCTTTTTCAACCGCTAATACTTCACTTTCTAGGTTTCTCTGCCATGTAGAAACACTGGTCACACCACTGTTTCTTACTCCTTACTTTTTAGTTTTCTTTGTCATTCTTTTGTTAATCAGTACTCCTGACATTTTGTACTAGTTGGCAGCAGCACCTCTGATTTTAGCTTTGACATCTTCATTCAGAATTCCCTTCTCTTCAGCTACACACCTTAGATATTTCAGCTTAACCTCTTCCACTGTTTTACTTATGTCTCAGGTTTTAGCTTCTCCTGTTAGTTTCAGCTGTTTTCAGGATATAAAATTAATGAATATCAAATAAATTAAATGGCCATAAACTATCTGCCCACACACAAATTGGTTCAGCAATACCTATATTTATGGCAACAATGATAAAATGAAGTACGTAGAAGTATGGCTTAAAGGGGGGATTCTGGTGTGGCAGTTAAGGATATTTGTGAAGAGACTAAATAAAAGATAATAAAATAACTGAGAAATTGGAAGCTCTTACTTATGGACAGCAAGATACAAGCAGTGAAAATGTTTTTAGTCCCATTAATTTTATACACCGGTCAGTTTAGATATATTTTTATCAACCAGAGGAATGGTTGTGGATAGCAATTAATAGAGTTGAAGGGTTTTACCTGGGAGGGGAAGAGTTGAGGAGTCAAGTGGGATAAGTTAATCCTTCCAATAGAAAAAGGTGGTTTGGGATTACCTGATTTGAAGGGGTGTTTCACAGCTATACAGTTAAGGCTCCTATACATAGCAGATGCAGAAAGCTATAATTCAAAACAGAAAGGGATGTTGATGAAATGGGAACATTCAAGAAAAAAGGAGAAACTGGGATTTTGGATGCAGATCCTTATGGAGAATAACAGTAACTATACAGAATATTATATTCATAAAGTAGGAGCAAGTATTATAAGCACTGAGCCATCATGGGAGTGGAGAAAGGAGATTCTGTCGGTAGGGATGACTGCAATTTGTGGTACAGATAATAGGAAAGAGGAGGCTGGGATTTAATGGAGAAAACTGACAAAGGAACCAAGATATTGGGAGCCAATAATTAGAAAGGGAAAGGTAATAGAATGGGAAGAGGCCTTGACTACATTAGGATTGCAGGCTAGAGATTGCCTTCCCTGCCAAGGATTGATATAGTATAGGCAAAGAGAGAGGAATAGGGGGATCTTAAATGAAAGACCAGCACTGGTAGAGTTTATCTAGAGCAGAAGCTGCTGTTAAAAAAGGGATATAACATATCTTTTTAATGTAATATATATATTTTTGTTTAATATGAGTAGGGCTTATAAAAGGTTTACTATCAAAATGTGGAAAATGAAAACAATTTCCCACTTTATCAAATTTGTTATCCGAATTTGGTAATACAGAATTACCAAAATGTTGGAAATGGTACCCACGGAATCGACATTTAAACACAGGAAGTTCCAGTGTCGAAATTCTGTGTTACCAGTAATGTTTTTGTAGGGGGCAAGCCCCCCCCTGCACCCCCCACACCCCCCCTGCATATGATATATTCAACTCCAAGATCACATACAGTGAGGAAAAGGTTAAATTTCCCAATCCCCACTGTAGTGCAATCTCTTATCAGAACGTCAATCCCATATGAGCGAATGCACACAACCATTCGCTAATGAGGATTCGCACATTTCTGGATCGGCATTACGGAAACTGGAAAACACACATTCGACTATCCCAGTTACACATAAGTGTCTTCCACATTTTGATAGTAAACCCATATAAAATATTACATGATAACTATAGAAATCAATTAGATGAGTTTAGAAAGGATTGGAAAGAGAGGCCAGATAAGCAATTCACAAAAAAACAATGGGAGGACATATGTACAGGTCCCAAATATGCAATAAAGTCCAGAAGATTTAGAATTTTTGCTTGGCAGTGTATATAGGTATTTTTATACTCCAAGCAGACTACACAAAGAATTTTTCCTCAGGTAGATTACAGATGTTGGAAGTATGATAGGGAAAAAAGAGGTACTTGGGAACATTCTTTTGAGAGTGTAATAAGTTGGCAGTTTTTTAAAAATTCCCTGAAAATGTCTCTGTCAAAATTACTGGGTAAGCAAATTAGTGTAACTAAGGAAATAATTTTTTTGGGCTGTGATAGAGAATTGGAATTGTCTAGACATAGTAAGGCCTTGCTGAGTTTAATTCTGGTGGCTGCCAAAAAAAGCAATTACTAAAAAATGAAAATCGGTCTAAACCAACCATAGTAATAGTAGTGAATAAAGTAACGGAGATAAAAGAACTGGATGGTAGGATCTTTAGAAAAGGGTAGGAGCAAATTACATAGAAAAAAAATGGGAATTGTGGGAACAGTCTGTGCAGAATAATGTTTTGGAGGAGGAATGAGATTTAAGGGAAGGCAGGAACTGAATGAGCTGTGAAATGTTTGACAATGACTGTATAGAAGATTATATGGTATATATAATGCTTGCAACAAAAATATGTCAATATGGTTTGTTTTCATTTGTATACATGTTTGATTACTTAATGTAATAAAGATGTTTGTTTAAAAATAAATAGCTTTGTCTGATTCCCCCATTTGCTGCCATGACCACTGTATTGGCTGTACTCCATTTCTACTCATGTGCTTTCAGCTTTCTATCATTTGATGAAGTTCCTGTTAAGAGTCTGCTTCTAGTGCCATATTGTCTGCATACAACAGATTTGTTTGTGTGTCACTGCTGACTTGTTCACTGGTGTAGTCTTGCCACTATGAACAGTGTGGGGTCAGAGCTGAGCAGTGATGCACATCCACTCCTGCTGAGAACTCCTCTGCAAGTCCAAACACTTTTCATACTTTTGTCAGTGGGGCCTTGTACATTCCTGCAGTAATTATTTCAGTGTTTCTGGGACCTTATCTCATGCTTTCTCCATGTCTAGGAATGCCCAGTTGGGCACTCTTCCTCATGTTTCGTTTCTTCTACATTGTCCTTCTTACAACAAACATTCTGTCTGTTGTACTGCATCCTGATGTAAATCTGAACTACTCATGCCCTAGCTTACTTTCTGCTGCTCTGTAGAATTGTTTAGCAGTCACCCTGTTCATCACTTTCATTCAGTGTGATGGGTTTGATAGCACTTTACTGCCTGGAGTTGTAAATTTCTCCTTTGTTCTTGTACACTGGCACTAGGATGCTTATTATCCAGTGATCTGGAGTACACTTGCCTCTCTGTACTGCATTCAGTACTTTTAGGAGACTTTTCTCTTCCATTGCAGTCAAAATCTTGATTATATTTTCTATGACTTCATGTAAGCCTGATGTTTTGTTTGCCTTCATTCTTCTTGGTGCACTTTGTACTAGGCTGTCCATGCATCTTCAGAGGAGTTTTGTTCTTTCAGAAGTTTCTTGGAGTACTCTACCCATCTGCCCTTGATGTCCTCAAAAACTGATGAGCATGTTGTTACTGTCATTCCTTATGAATGGAGCTCCATTATTACACTCCAGAAATGAGTGTTACAGCAAAGTTCATATGCAAAATTCTCATTATAACAACATTCAGCTATTACATCCTCTCTTATTATTCTTCTTTTGGCTTTTTCCCAGTTAGGGGTCGCCTGTCTGCTCATTATTGGCAGTGGAGTTTTACAGTGCCGAGTTGCCAGCCCGGTGCCTAACCTTCCACAGAAGGCACACACATACACACACACACACACACACACACACACACACACACACACACACACACACACACACACACGCCTAGGACCAATTTTGTGTGTCCAATCTACCTACAGCATGTCTTTGGGATGTGGGAGGAAACTGGAGCACCCGGAGGAAACCCACGCGACCACAGGGAGGACATGCAGACTCCACACAGGAGGCAACCCAGCTAAGGATCAAACCGGAGAACCTCTTGCTGTGAGGCGGCAATGCTAACCGCTGCACCAACATGACCGCCCTATCCCATCCTCTCTCATAAACTTTAAAACATTCCATTAGACTATCCCATACTGGGTACAAAGAAGTGTGGGCACAACACTTTGGGAACCAGGAAGAGAGCACTTTGTGACTTAAAAAAAGGAACAGGCAGGGATGCAACACTGACCTTGAGCGTCTAGCACTAAAAACTCTTGATAATATGAGGTGCTAACTTAACTGGACTCACCTTATGCTGAAAAGTATTACGATCGGATTAAAGTGGGTCACAGTACATAGGTCTATCAAAGTGAAATTTGATTCACGTTGTGACATTCGTATATAGGGTAGGTTTAGATAAGATGCGTTTTAGATTTGCTTTTTGTGTGTAGCGAGATGTAGATAAGTGAGGTATAAATTAATATACAACTGTATATATTTAATATTCACACAGACACACACGCACGCAGAGAGAGAGTGTGTGTGTGTGTGTGTGTGTGTGTGTGTGTGTGTGTGTGTGTGTGTGTGTGTGTGATATTTGCACTGACACAGCCTTACATAAAAATATATAGAGGTGTGTAATGTGTGTATAATAGTTATGTTTATATATGTATCTATAAAATGTGTGTGTACAAACTAAATACAGATCATAAAAGGAAGTAAACAGTTTACTTTTGCGATCTGTTAACCAAAACCTTATCATGCATTCAGACACAATTTATCTGAATATTGCTAGTGTTGCAGAAAGGTTTTTCTAAGGTATGGTGTACTTTTAAGGTTAGCAATGATTAGTAGGTTGATGCAGAGGGGCTTTACTCCCACTGCACCACCTTGCATGCTAACCCTAACCCTATACCTTACCTTGGAAAACACTACATCTATATAAAACATTTAGACACGTACCACACACTGCAGTAGACACACACAACACTAAATCTATCCCCTTTCATACCCTTATTTTAACCCTAATCTGAAAAAGTAGTATCACCAGCAATTATCAAATGACAATCATCCATTATAATCAGTGATGTATGTAAATTTATGTAGTGTAGGCTAGGATTTCTAGGATTAGATGAAATATGTATTAGGTCACTTTTTTAGTCTTGTTAGATAAAATAAGCCTTAAACTAAATGTTATCCATATGTGTTTATGTATACATATATAAGATACATATAGAGATGCAACATAGTTGTGGTGGTGATGAGATGTAGTGTGTCAAAAATCATGGGAGTTGTGGCAATAAAAGAATAGGGTGGGTAGTTAGAGTTCGGAAACTACACCTTACCTTCGAAAAACGTTCTGTAACACTAGCAGTATGAAATGGTTAGTTTAACTAACATTTTTTTTTTTTTTTTGTTTTATACTATTGTATATTGTTGTATTATTTTATTATGAAGTAGTTAGCGGAGCTTTTCTCCTCGGGCCTCCACTGAAAATGGACATGTATCCAGCTGGACTAGCCCGGTTAACAAATGTAAAATAAAAATAAATAAATAAATAAACTTGGATTGGACAGAAGTTCAGAGTGTGAGAAGTCTGATATACTGTAATTCTGTAGGATTTTGTATGGTTTCAGTGAAGGAGGCCTTGACAGAGGAAATTTGTCAAGCTGTTAGAGGAAGGAAAAATATTATAAGGGAATATTCTCTCTGGAATTTTACCTGGAGGCTTGCATTTAATAATTTGCATATAAAGAGTTAAATTTAGTAAAAACAGACTACGGAAAGCTGATGGACTGAGGAGAAGGGAAAACTGAAAGACATAGTGTATGTGTTTCTGTGATATAGTAAATGTAAGTAAGAACTCTGTTGAGTCAGAGTTGCAGATAAAAGATTAAGTAATACTGAACAGGATTTCTAATGTGTTATATGAAAGGGTCGGGTGGGGACTCATGATCAACAGATTTAACTTGTAGCATTTTTATTGAAAACGTGACAAGATAGTTTTAATGCAGCACGAGGCAGTAAAAAGTAGAAAAATTAAATAATGTTAAAGGAATTTTAAAATTATATATGTAACTTAAAGTGAGGTTGGGTTAGAGGATTTTTTTTTTAGAGTATTGCAAAATATTTGTGTTTAAAATTTCCAGTAGTTATTTTAAAAAGATTTGATAAATAAAAGGGAAGTGCAGTGCGAAAGAGTTTTGATTATTTTTTCCTGTTTTTTTTAATGATGATATTTTAATACTTTTATGTTTATTTAAGCTTGTTGCTGATCTTTTGCTCTGGTTCTCTTCGCTTGTTTATTACTGGTACCTGGTGTGGGAATAGGATTTAAAGCCTTTTTATCTTCCTCACTTCAAAGATGAGTGTGCAGTCTGTGCAGGACAACACATGAATGTCTGCATGTTTGTCCTACTGTGTAGTCTCTATTTTTGTTTTGATTAAAGAGGGAAGGATATAAAATAGAAGTGCTAAAGAAAATGCTAATACTATTGATCCACCTTTGGAGACAACTACTGTTATTTGTTTTGGGTATGTACTGCTAACGGAGAAAATAAACATTAAAGGACATTGCCACCTGGAAACTGAAGTTCATGTATTTTATACGGTATTAATGCTTCTGTATCATTTTAGGTTGTTAGTATTATTTTATAATTTGTTTTACCTAAAATAGGTCCTAAAGGGGACTGCCATACTGGCACATTTTTGGTTTTCAGTATAATGTTTCTTCCAAATTGCACTGTATGCTCCTATAATATGACAAGACCATGACATCATAATTTCAGATGATTTGTCTCTTAATTCTTAGTGCCAGTATTTTTAATGACTGGTTTCTTGGACTCTCTGGAGACAGTGTTCTTGCTTCTTTAGCACCTATTCAGTGTGATTTTCTAGCAGTGTGGTGGCAGAATTATTTTGTTCTTTGCTTAAATTCAGGGCAGAGTGACCATTTTCCCATTATACCCATGTACCACGGGGCGAGACCAGTGTGTTGGTTATTAACAAATGCACATAGTAATGTGGACTAGTTTGTTGGCTGTGATGCATGTTTCTAAGCAGTAGCAACTGTGAAAAATTGTGAATTCATGATCCGTCTTACTGAACATGTACTGCCATACTGCCATTGTGGTTTCAGTGCTGTATGAAGGAACTCATTTTTTTAGAGTCCTGGTACAGCAATTGATCAGAATCAGATTGATGCCTAAATGTCTGCTGTCTATTTACAGGGTCGTGAGGGAATGACCTGCTACTACCTAACCCATGGCTGGGCTGGGCTGATCGTTGTTGTAGAAAACCGCCACCCTAAGTTCTTCCTCCATGTACAGTGTGACTGCACAGACAGCTTTAATGTGGTCTCAACAAGAAGTAGTTTGAAGACATCAGATAGCATATCCCCTCTGCACAGGTAAGTTGAAGGTGACAGAGGTGCTAGTATTGCACATCATATGTTTATTATGCTTTCATTCATGTGTGTGTGTGTGTGTGTGTGTGTGTGTGTAAGAGAGAGATGAAAGTAGCAAAGAGTTTACCTCTCCATTTGCAAAGTGGTTAAATATTATGCTTTCCATATCTGACATATAGAAACTAAAATATCCAAAATACAAAAAGCTAGTCTGTTACACTTAAGGCATAGCTGGGGTTGTGGGGCAAGATCTGAACGCTGTCAAGTGAGTTATGACTTTAGGGGAGGCATGTTTTCTAGAAGTGTATGTAAGAGATTCATTTAGATATGAAGCACCATAAAATCCCTAAAAAATACTTTGTGCAGTATTAGAAATCTGTTGTCATGGTGGCACTGAAAATAGGGATGCACAATGCCAAACTCTGCACTCTTGTGTGATGCAAGCTCAAGAATAAGTTTAATTTGTTAGGGATTGGAAGGATATTGAGTTGATATTAAGCAGCTGTTCATAGGAGTGCTGGTTTCCATTACTGCTAGTGATTAGGACAGTTTGAATGTAGATGTTTTCAGTTTCTTGAATGAAGAAAAGGTCTGAGTGCAGTTCCATACATGAACCTTGGCCGTGTCTTTCAGTGCCT
Organism: Protopterus annectens; assembly: GCF_019279795.1. Taxonomy (NCBI): domain Eukaryota; kingdom Metazoa; phylum Chordata; order Ceratodontiformes; family Protopteridae; genus Protopterus; species Protopterus annectens. Next base: position 783,967,476 of record NC_056746.1, on the reverse strand, counting down.
TCTGAAGTAAGGATTGTGCATGAAGTAGACATTCCAGAGATTAGACATTAATTTTCCTTTTCATTTTAGTAATATCTTTGAAAAATCTGAACACGTCAGATGACCTGAAAGTCCAGTTGAGGGGGGGGGGGGGTCAAAGGCCAGATAGTTGAAGATGTTGTGAAGTTGCAGTCCAGAAAACATTTGATGGGGAGGGGTGGGGGTGGAGTCACAGGCCATCCTCCAGTTTGGATGGGCAGCTTCCCTGGTTTCCACTGCAGAACCCTTATACCCAGTGTGCTAGAGAGCTTAGCAGGCCATGTCACTTCACTCCTTCCACTTTGACTGGCTCCTCTATTGCTGGAGCAGCTAATTTTACTCCAATTTGCCTTGGTCACAGTCAGGGTTCCATCCCTCTGCACCATGGAGCCAGACACCTTTCTTTTGTGAAACTTGCAAAAGGTGCTACTTTACTCACAAAAAAGTACCCTTTTCCCACCTTTGGTTAATCTCTGTTTTTACCTTTGCTTGCTGTTGTCCCCTTTCCTATTTACCTACCTGTCCTATTACTTGTCTGTTTATATGCTGAACAGGGTTGCCACTGAGCTGTGTCCCCACATTCATCTTTCTCTTAGCTGTTTTGCTCACCTGTGCATTCCTTCTTGTACCAACTAGCTGCAGCTGTACATGTGAGTTTACATTGACTTGGACACACTAGCTTGTCTTAGCTGTGATGTCCATCATTTTGTTCAAGCATTTTACTGTAGCTCTGCTTCTGCTGTTAAGCAGCATGCTCCTCCTTATCATGTTTTCACTGCATTTTTAATTATGCAGCCCTTTGCTTGGTATGCAGGTACTATTCAGTACATAATACATACCTGATTAGCTCTGCAGTGCTTCTCACAATGATTTGTATATTAATACTGTACAGGTGTACTGTACTTGTCACTGCTGACTTGTTCACTGGTGTAGTCTTGCCACTATGAACAGTATGGGGTCAGAGCTGAGCAGTGATGCACATCCACTCCTGTTGAGAACTCTGCGAGTCCAAACACTTTTCATACTTTTGTCAGTGGGGCCTTGTACATTCCTGCAGTAATTATTTCAGTGTTTCTGGGACCTTATCTCATGCTTTCTCCATGTCTAGGAATGCCCAGTTGGGCACTCTTCCTCATGTTTCGTTTCTTCTACATTGTCCATCTTACAACAAACATTCTGTCTGTTGTACTGCATCCTGATGTAAATCTGAACTACTCATGCCCTAGCTTACTTTCTGCTGCTCTGTAGAATTGTTTAGCAGTCACCCTGTTCATCACTTTCATTCAGTGTGACGGGTTTGATAGCACTTTACTGCCTGGAGTTGTAAATTTCTCCTTTGTTCTTGTACACTGGCACTAGGATGCTTATTATCCAGTGATCTGGAGTACACTTGCTTCTCTGTACTGCATTCAGTACTTTTAGGAGACTTTTCTCTTGCATTGCAGTCAAAATCTTGATTATATTTTGTATGACTTCATGTAAGCCTGATGTTTTGTTTGCCTTCATTCTTCTTGGTGCACTTTGTACTAGGCTGTCCATGCATCTTCAGAGGAATTTTGTTCTTTCAGAAGTTTCTTGGAGTACTCTACCCATCTGCCCTTGATGTCCTCAAAAACTGATGAGCATGTGGTTACTGTCATTCCTTATGAATGGAGCTCCATTAATACACTCCAGAAATGAGTGTTACAGCAAAGTGTGTGATATTAAGGTCTAGTATGTTACCACCTAGCAGATCTAAAATGCAGTGGTTTCCTAAGATGTATTTATTTGAACTTAACAGGATAAAGAACTGGTAAGTTCTGACCAATTTTGCTGTCAGCCCAGTGTTAAAGAAAAATCACCGTTGCCAAGAATTCTCAGGTGTAAACAATGAAGTACAATGACACAAAGTGATATTATACAAAGGATAACATCGAATTTTAACATATGAAGTTACAGATCCAAGAAATTATACATAATGTACAAAATTCTTGCATTCCAAGTCCATCAACTTATTTTAGCATTATTTAAGAAAGTGATTGGGTGATAATTTTTTGAAAGGGGTTTACTATTGTTTATTTGAACGGAAAAACATTTTCCGTTCCAATAAACGAATAGTAATACCGAAGGTAAAAAAAACTAACGTTGATAATGTCGAACCAAATACTGGACGCATTTGACTCGACATTGTTGTCCAAACCACCACGTGATAGCCATATAGGAGCTGATGTAAATCAAACTCCTATACGGCTATCACGTTTTTGCGCCCCCCTACTTATATATTCTAACTCCAAGATCGCACTACAGTGGGGATGTGGATGAATTTCCACTCCCCACTGTACCGTGATCTCTGTGCAGATAGTCGACTTACACTTATGTAAATGCAGTTGTGCATTTGCAGAAGTGGAATCGACTATGTGGTGCAAAACTGTTTCTGCGTTCGACATTGTGATTTTTGGCACATTGCAGCCGACAGAATGTCGTTTGCAAACAATAGTAAATCTTTGAAAGGTTTACCCATCTTTTCTGTTTCAGACTTGAATAACTGTCATAGTTTTCCAAGTATTGGATACCTCTTCAGTGGTGATGAATGTAAAAAGACAAAGCTAAGGAAAATCAAGGTCCATTGCCATGTGCTTATGTCATCATCAGCCCTCCCCTTTTCTACATGGAGTCAGGGTATTGTGTTAACTGTTGCCATCTCTCCCGGTTCAGTGCCAGACTCCTGCCTTCTTCAACACTCATGCCTGACTGTTGCAGATCTTTTTTCACACAATCCATCACCCTCTTTGCTGGACATCCACTCTCCCTCTTGTCTTCTTCCTGTCTATCCTGAATCTTCCTCACCAGATTGTCTTCTGCTTTTATGCACGTGTTCAAGCCACAGTAATCTGTTCTCTTTGATCTTTTCTGCAGTTGGAGCTACTTCGGCTTCTGCTCTTATGTCCTCATTTCTTCATCTGTCCCACGGTGTGCATTCTGCCACCCTTTTCAGGCACTTCATTTCCATCACATCTAGCTACTTCAACTGTTCTGCCTTTACTCCCCAGGTTTCTGTACCATACAGTAGTACTGGTCGCACCACTGTCTTGTACACCTTACTTTTAAGCTTCTTTGGCATTCTTCTGTCATAGCTACACCTGGCACTCTATGCTAGTTGGCTGCAGCCCATCCAAGTTTAGCTTTGACCTCTTCATTCAGACTTCCCTTCTCATCAACCACCCTTCTGTCTCAATTCTCAGCTTCTTCTGATTTCCCCAATTTGTCTTATCTGTTATTAGTTTCATCCCATGTGCCTTCAGTTTTGCATTCCATTCTCCTTATCCTTTGCTGAAGTTCTTGCTCAGTGTCTGCCTGTAATGCCACATCGTCTGCAAAGAAAAACTTTTTTGATCTGTCCCCTGTGACCTGTTTGCTAATGTAGTCCATCACCAGTATGAACAGCAGTGGGCTTAGAGCTGAACCCTGGTGTACACCCACTACCACTGAGAACCCCTCTGTGAGGCTGAACACTGTTTGTACTTGAGTCACTGGGTCCTTGTACATAGCCTGCACTAATTCTACCAATGTTTCTGGGACTTCAAACCACTGCAGTACTGCCCAGATCAACTTTCTTGGGACTTTGTCATATGCTTTCTGCAAGTCTAGGAATGCCCAGTTGGACTCTCTCCTCATCTCTGCAGTGAGACAGATACTTGAGAACAAGCTAAACATTGGGTCAGTTGTGCTGCATCCTGATCTGAACCCAAACTGGTTATCTCCTATCTTACATTCTACTACTCTGTATATCTGTTGATCAGTTACCCTCTCCAGAATTTTCATGCATTGTGATAGGAGTCTGATGCATCTGTACTGCCCACAGTTGTGGATGCCCCCTTTGTTCTTATACACTGGTACAAGTATGCTTATTCTCCATTCATCTGGGATACACCTTTCTCTCCACACTGCTATGAGCACCCTCAGGAGCCATTTCTCCCCTATCTCACTCAGCATCCTTATCATATCTGCTGTGGCCTCATCTGAGCCTGCTGCTTTCTCTGACTTCATTTTCCTTAATTGCTGTTCTTTCTTCATCTAGGGTGGGCTTCTCTTCATCTCTCATCGTAGTCTGTTTCTGGGGCAGTACAGCTTATGTGGGGTTTTCTTCATTCAGAAGCTGCTGGAAATACTCCATCTGCCTTTGTTGTCCTGTGGAATGGTGAGCAAGTTGCTGCTGGCATCCCTTATGAAGGGTGTTGGACTATCTTCATTTTCTTTCTGTCTTTGCCTTACAACCTGATGTAGTTTCTTTGTGCCACTTACTGAGTCAGTTTCCAGAAGTTGGTAAAGTGCCTCTAATGCCCTTTTCTTTGCTATGTCAACTTCTTTCTTGGTTTCTTTGTTAGCCAACCAGTAGTTCTTCATAGCCTGGTTGGTCTTTTCTATCTTCCACTTCTTCCTGCACTCCTCCTTTCTTTTGATGACTTCCTGGACTTCTACATTCCACCACCAGCTTTCCTTGTGTACCTTATTTCCATACCTGGCTTGGCCACATATCTTTTGTGTAGTCCTTACTCATGTTGATTTTAGGTGGTGCCATTCTTGTTCAACTCCACCTATTTCCTCCTCTTCTTGGGGTGCTAGAGCCCTGAGTAATTCATTGGACTATTGTACTTTCTCTCCAGTCAACTTCCAGTCCTCAGCCTGATCTCTTTTGACCTTAGAGCCTTCTCTGACCACTGCTTGCAGCTGATTGCGGCAACTAGTGATTTATGCCGTGGGCCAACTGTTTCACTGGGGATGACTTCGCAATCATTGATTCTACCCTAGTTACCTTTTCCTTAGTAGGAGGAAGTCTGCCTGAGTTACATGTTGGCTACTCTTGTATGTGATCGTGTGACTGTCTTTCTGAACCATGTGTTGGCTACTATCAAGCCATTTGCCAGACAGAGGTCTAGGATGGCCTCTCCTTTATTCTTGTTGCCCCAACCATGTGGACCCAGGCAGTCCTCATATCCCATTCTGTCTGTCCCGATATGTGCATTCAAGTCACCCATTATCAACACCAATTCATGTTGTCCTGCCTTATCCAGTAGGTCCTGCATGTGCTGTCTGAATGCACTCTTTTCCTCACTATCACAACCTTGCTGTGGGGCATAGGCTGATATTATAAATACTGCCCTATCATTACATGGAGTCTGATTGCCATGAGTCTGTCATTAATTCTGATGATATCCATCACTGCCTTCTGAAGCCTCTCTTACCACAATTCTTGCACCATTTCTAGCCTCTCCCCCTCCTGAGTAGTAGAGTCTAATGTATTATATTGCTAATGTAGTCCACATTCTTATATCTTTATTCTAAATTCTAAGGGCCAACTGAAGCAAGACTTGATGAGAAAGGGTAGAATTCTGGGTGTGTCCCTAACAAAGACAGACTAGGTCATGGATGTTCAGATAATGGCATACTTATCCAGCAGTGCTCATGCCACTGTGTGCTTTGGAGTAGGGAGAGAGGCTAAGAATATTGAGCTGATGGCATGAGATTTTAGGAGAGTGGCTTATGCTGAGTTGGACAAGAGCGTTAAGAGTGAGTCATACAACTGGGAGAAAAGTGATGATATAAACTGGATATGGAACTGGGCTGTGGACAGAAGTTTGAGAAAGAAGCATGAAGAGAAAGCCAGTATGGATTTTGTGATTACAATAAAAGATGAAGCATACAAAACGCAGCTATGTGGAAAAAGCACAACGCAGCAGGCTTTTAGAAAGACAATAAATGTGGTGAGGCCAGCAAAGACAAATGCTAAAAGGAAGATAACTGTGGTTAGGAATAGGAAACAAGGACATCTTTAGAAATATGGCAGAAAAAAAGGACAGACTTGGAGGGGAGGTCATGAAAGATAAGAAAAAAAAAATAGAAAAAAAATCTCTCTTTGCTTTGCCCTTTGTGAAGGAAACCAAGGGGCAAGTGAATGTGATGTTAGCAGAGAGAGAGAGAAAGCAGAGGATGGGATAACTGTGGACAGACACCAGGAATGACACTGAGGAAGTAGGGGAGGGAACTGGTAGTCATTAAGGACCATAAAGCACATGGACCAGAGATGCCATTGCATTGTTCTCAGGATTAAGGTCTGTATATAGGCAGATCCCCCTGATGAAGATGTTTAGAAAATTACTGGCCATTGTGAAGTGCTGAGGAATGGACTTGGAGAGCAGCAAGTGTGGTATCTTTTGAATGTTGAGAGAGGGGCACTGGGGAATGATAAATTGAGTAGCAGTGGTAGTGAAAGTCATGGAGAGAATCATGAGAGGACAGCTGGTTGGTTACTTTATTTATTTATTATTTATTTATTGACATTTCTTAACCGGGTTTGTCCAACTGGGTTTGTGGCCCATTTTCAGTGGCGACCCGAGGAGAAAAGCTCCAGTAGTACATTTTAAACAAGTACAATTTTAAACAATATTGATATAATAGCAGTTATAGCAAAAAGATTCACATATGTTGGGTTACATGCAAAAAGTTAAAGTTGCATTAAAAAGAAGCTAAGTAACAATTTTACATTAATTTGGTTCAATAGGTCAACAATAAAATTTTTTTGTTTGTATAAAATTATGCAAATGCATAGTAGACACATTGGAGAGAGGTGTAATGAGGTACTAAGTATGGTCCTTTTGAGGGTACATAAAGGGAAGGAAGACTAGGTAGGGTCATGGCAAGGGCAGGTTCTGGAATTGAGAAAATAAGCTGTTAGTTCATTTTTAGTGTGTGAGATGTGGAAGATTGAACGTAAGTCAAGGGGAAGTTTGTTCCAAGCATGGGCAAGGGAGTGTTTGTAGAGTAGTTTGCCTACTGACCTTTTTGGGTGGTAGACATCAAGTAATTGTTGGTTAGAAGTAAGGAGTGTCCGGGATACTTTTTTCAAGGACAGTCTAGGATAGTAACCAGCATGGATTCATTGCCAGAAGAAGCCATCAGTTTTGTGACCTGGTTACAGGACAGCATAATGGAAGTGGAGTATCTGTGCCTGTAGAATTATTTTTATTTATTTTTTTTTTATATATATATAACATTAGGACCTCTCTTGTTTGAACAGAGTGTTATAGAATAGGAATTCATAGGAATTCACTTCATATTAGTCATGTATAGTAAGGGGCTAGAGCCATTAAGTTTAACTTCCCCACTGAAATGTATAAATGTTGGGGTTTAACCCCCCCCCCATTTTAGGTAAACCGTACTCACTGAATTAGTGACCCGTGAAAGAGAGATGGGAGGATGCATAAATGGTAGTTCGTTGCAGTGTTCATAATAAAACAAGCCAGGCCAGAATGAAATAAATGGCATAGGCAGTTCATCAAGTCAGATTCAGCATAAGACAGAAGCCTCATTCCTTGACTTTTAGCCCAGACTGAACAATGCTTCCACTAGACTAGATATGATTTCCTGGTTGTATGCATCTTAGCCTATTTTGACTTTATGGAACACTACTTAACACAGAACCTTTGTTAGGAACTGTAACTAGATCATCTTGTTGCACCAATTAAGAGACAACTTATTGGTGTAAACGACCTTGCTGACCTGCTGTATCATGAGGGTTTGGAATGTTATCACTGAGATAAGAGGAAGACATATGCCCATAAAGATGGGCATCTAATTATGTCTTCTCACTCTGTGCCTGAAACATATTAGCATCTGCAAATCCTTTTCATAGGCCAATACTAGGCTGTTGATCCAGAAGACCATTAGTTAAGCTAACCACAATAGTTCCCATTGTCACGACTAATGACCTAGTTACGATCCCTTTTGCTTAGAGTTGTAATGATGATGTACATACATTCAGGTCATGTGGGGGGTACAGGGTGGTCTTGCCCTCAAGCAAACAAATCATTTTGATTTGTGCTGTTATAGTGAATGGTACAGACATATGTTAATTTGTTGTGGTTGCTGAAGTAATTTCTGAGTGATCTCTCTCTAGTCTATCATAGCTTAATCTATCAAAAGTACTTTTACAGGTCGTAGGTTTGGCGAATAATTTGTGAAGTCCTGTTGGCAACCTACGAAATACAAAAATTTCCTTTTGAAGATATGAACTGATAAGCTGAGTTTAGTGGAAGGGGAGTTTATTCTATGGGATTGGAAGTCTTTAAAATATAAAGTCACATTTCATGATAAATCTGAAATTCATATTTTGCTGCAGCTGAGTGCTTTCTTTTGTTAGGTCACCAGGAGTTGTCTAAAACAAAGGGTTTCAGATGGTAAGAGGTGCAGTAATGCTGATCATATCGGGCATAATTCTTCTTTTAAGAAGGTGCAGAGATATAGAGGGGGGAGGTCTTCTGTAGTCTTTGGCTATAAAAGAAGCATTGAATCCCACTGAGCCTCTTTGTGAGGAATTTTTATGTTGCCAATTATAACAGCTCGCAGCTGAGTATGTTATAGAACAGGCAACAGTACTCTAAAGTGGTATGATAATAGCTTTGTAAAGTGGATAGCTACTCCCCTGGCCTGACTGTCAGCTCCATGGAAAATCAGTGGGCCATCTCTTTATGCTTTGTGGATATTAGTGGCTGTATGAGTACTAAATGAGAGGTCATAATCTACAAGGACTCCAAGATATTTTATTACTTTAGTCACATTTTAGCTTTTGCTTCAGTAGTGCATAAAACTGGTGAAGGGGTTTTGCCATATTCCAGAATGCTGTATGTTTTTTTACTTTGAAGACTAGGTAATTTCTACTGTATTGTTCATGTACAGTTTGAAGGAGGATGGCATCAGCCAGATTAAGGACAATGTCTCCAAGTTTGCAGTCATCTACATATTTGTTGAGTCAGGCTTGGCATTTAAAAAAAAAAGGTGGCGGCAAAGAGAATAAAGTCCTCCAGATGGAGCTGACAAGATTGATGACCATGGGAAGCCTTATAGTTCTTGCCTGTTGTGTATGACTGTGTAGTCAGTCATTACAGCTTTGTTTGCCTTCACTTCTATAATACTGATGTGAGGTATAGAGTTGCATTTTTCAGCCAGAATCTAGGAAAGCTGCATGGACAGATAAAAGAACATCATCCATTGGTGGAGGTCATATTGTCAGAAAAATTAGTTTAAAGGTACAAAGTCTGCCTTTGACAAAACCATACTAGGTTAAGTTGTGGAGAAGATTATTTCCTGTTATCTGCCTGAGTAAGTTTCGTAATGATTCTGTCTGTCATCTTGCACAATATATGCATGAAGTTGATAGGTCTATAATTATTGGGTCTGTGTAATGGCTTCCCTTGTAGGCTGTGAGCTCAGAAACCCTTTTCCAAATATTGAGAAATAGCCAGTTTTAATGTTGTCTTAAGAATGTGCATAACTGGACTTGCTAAGCTATTTCTGATTGCACAAGTTAGATGTTCTTCGTGTTTCACTGTTGCAGTCATCACCTGTGGGTTATCCCTGCTGTGGTAGCCCTTAGCCACCCGAATACCAGAGTCAGTGTTTTTCTGCGTCTGCTGCTGTCGCCTGTAGTCTGACTTCAAGTCATCAGTGCTATTAAGCAAGGCAGCCAATGCCATTACATCAGTCTTTCTTGCCATGGAGCCTTTAACAGAAGCAGTTTCCAAGTGTGCCGGTCGGTTGCTACCAGAGTTTGAATTGCAGCTGCAAACGTCTAAAGTGAAGTACCCCATTGAGGATCCTTTTTTCTTGCACTAACAGATGTCCAAAAGAGTTAACAATTGTCTCACCTGTGGAAAGCAGATCCCACACCGAGACTTCCATTCATACTGTGTCACTTGTTTAAGCCCAGACCACAATGTCCCGTGTTGCAGGTTCTGTGCCCTCTTTAATGCGAGAACCATTCGCTGTAGAGCTCTTTTTGTAGACAGATATTTTTGTCTTCCATCTTCGCATCCCGAAATGGCGTCCGTCAGCCAACAATATGTGGACATTCTGAAAAAACGCAGAGATAAAGATAGAGACAGACCACACAAGGCTAAGCCTTCCGACGACTCTGCCGCTAAGCAGGTCGTCAGTTCTCCAGAATTCAGTGAGGCTCTTTCTCCGCTCCTGATGCCTGATTTGATATCTACGCAGACCTCTAGCAAGACCTTTTTGGAGTCCGGTATGCCACAGAAATCTTGTTTATCTTCCGAGCCTTTGGCTGTCGCTGCCTCAGTTGGGTCTGGAGCCACAACGCTGGCACCGGCTTCTGAGGAGCTCTCTCGCACTACCGAATCTAGACAAAAATGACGTGTTCTCATCCAGCTACCATTTCTCTCAGACTGATGGATACTCTTAGGCCTAGAAGCCAGGCCACTCTTAGAAAATCTGCCTCCAGCCACCATCTTGCTCCTGCTCCACCACCCCAAGCACAAATGCTTAAAATGGCAGAATATCTCATCTCCCTTATCAGGAGTAGTCAGGCCACAACTTCTAAAAGGAAAAGACACCCTTCTCCTGAAATGATGACAGAACAGGATTCTGAGGAATCTGGTTATTCAGATTTTGAAGAGGAACAACCACCTCATACTGCTTATGAGGATTCAGATGCAGAGGAATCCATTCCTTCTGCCTCCCCGCCAGACCACCTTTCCTTTGGGGAAACCCTTCACGCCCTCAGGGAACATTTCCAATGGGAATCTCAGGATTTCCCCCAGTCTAAGAAAATACTAAGAGAGTTTCTGGACCTGCCCCAGCACAGACCACTGTCCATCCCCCCTATTTTAGAAGTGGTGGATGATGTTTTCCATGAATGTAGCTTGGCCCCTGACGCCCTCCCACCTGCTCCCAGTAAACCTGACAGGTATTACAGAGTACCAGATTCTCACAAATACCTGTGTAGAAATCATGCTGCAGACTCAGAGTTCATTACACAGGGACCTAAAGGAGCTAAGACTAGTTCTGCCATGAATCCTATTCCTTCTGACAAGGATTCCAGAGCTCTGGACAGATGGGGTAAAAAAGTATACACCTCTGCTACCTTAGCGATCAGAGCACTCAACTGTCAGTTCAATATGTTAAAATATCAACAATACACTTTGAAACTATTAAAACAAAAAAATTCAAACTTTCCTGACTGTGCCAGTTCAAAAGAGTTAGCAGATTTAATGCACTCTACTTGTCAAGTGGCCAAACACTCATTACACTGTGGATATGATGCCCTAGAAGCCTCAAGCAAGGCAGCAGTGTCAGGATCTGTCATTAGGAGGCGTGCAGGGTTGAAGGAACAACCTCTCCCTGATCATGTCAAGTCTAAATTGATGCACCCCTGGATAAGGACCACTTGTTTGAAGTAAAAGCAGAAGAGGTGCTTAAAAATATGGAAGACAAATCAAAATCTATGCAAACAGTAAAATATTTCTTTTAGGTTCAACCTCCCAGGTTCAGCAGGAACTTTCCCTCGAAGCACTGGTCCTTCCCTGCACCTAGCAGACAGGGCCAAGGTAAGCCCTGCAGGGACAGGCCATCCAGACCCCTATCCCAGGGGCAGCAGAGAACCAAACGAACCCATAGGGAGTTTTAAGCCATCCTTCTATGGCAAAATCTCTCAATAACTCACTCTCCCCCCTCTCCCCTCCTTTCACTCACCAAAAGCTAGGAGGAAGGCTCTCCCTCTGCAAAGAAAATTGGCTTTCTGTAACAAAGGACCAGTGAGTCTTAAGATGATTTTTCAGGAATACAAATTCTCTTTCAACGAACTCCCACTTCCAAGAGGGTACCCAGACTTACCTCCAAATCAGTGGGCAGAGACATTGAAACCGGTCCAAACTCTCATATCCCAGGGGGCAGTAGAACCTGTCCCCTCAGATCAAACAGGCAAGGGCTTTTATTCCAGACTATTCCTTGTTCCCAGAAAAGAGGGCACTTGGCGCCCCATCCCAGATCTATCCATTCTGAACACCTCCCTGGTTGGGAGGGTGGTCTAATGGTTAAAGTGTTTGCCTTACAAATACAAGATGCAGGGTTTGAGTCTCACAAGGGATAATTGGCTAGGCTTAAAATGGCTCACAAGGGCAGTTAGCTTAGTACTAATCTATGAAATTCAAAATGCTAACTTTGCAGCAGCTGCTGCCTATTCTAACAAAAAATGCCTAGCTAGTGACCCTAGACCTAAAAGATGCCTACCTCCACATCCCCATAAGGGAATCTTGCAGGAAATTCAAACACTTCAGAGCAGACTCACAACCTTTTAGTTCTCTGCACTACCCTTTGGCTTATCTACTGCATCCAGAGTATTCACCAAATGTTTAGCCCCGGCCATAGCATTTTGCAGACAGAGAAGTATACAAATTTACTCTTATCTGGATGACTGCCTCATTCAGGCAGAGTGCAAAGAAAAGCTGCTCCTTCTCTTTGTCAAAATCCTCCTAACTTCTGTAGGGTTCACCATCAACGAGAAGAAATCGAAGCAAACACCCTCCAGGAAGATCATTTTTCTGGGAGCTCTGCTGGACACAGTATCCCAAATGGCCTTCCTATCCCCAGAAAACCAGAGCTTTTTGTCCCTCTACTTTACCCAGCTGGCTTTCAGAAGTCACCTCACTACGAGGAAGTCCCTGTAAGCCTTGAGGTACATGGCATCTTGCATCCTTCTAATTCCTCTGGCCAGGCTTCACATGAGGAAACTTCATTGGTATCTAAAGAACCTTTGGTGTCAGCACTCTCAGCCTTTGGAGACCTCTCTCCCTCTGATCCCCTGTATAAGGGCCGAGTTTCTCTGATGGGTAGGGGCCTGTGCCAAGAACAAGGGTCTTCCCTTCATCCTCTGCCCTACAGGACAGTCCATCACCACCGACGCCTCAGTCATTGCTTGGGGCGTTCACCTAGCAGGCAGGTGCACCCAAGGTCTTTGGGATGCACAGCACCTTCCCTTACACATCAATCAGACAGAAATGATGGCAGTACAAAAAGCTCTGACATCCTTCAAACCCCATCTCAGGCCAGGGATCTCCTTATCAAAACAGACAACACCACAGTAATGTGGTATATCAACAAACAGGGATGGACCCAATCTTACCCTCTGTGCAGGATAACCATGAACCTCTGGCTGACAGCCTCCTCCATGGGATTACACCATTACCTACCAAGGATCAGCAACACCCTGGCAAACCACCTAAGCAGAAACTTACTGGACCCCCACAAATGGCAACTCCACAGAAAAATCTTTTTGCAAGTCATTCAGGAGTGGGGAACTCTGAAGATGGATCTCTTTGCTTCGCACCTCAACCACCAGCTGAAAAAATTCTGTACCAGGGAGTATCAACAGCTAGCATGGAAGGTGGATGCCTTGACCTTGCCTGGAACTCCCTCTTTGTGTATGCATTCCCTCCTCTGCCTCTGATTCCCACGGTACTGATCCAGATAAAGGAGGAGAGACCAAGGGCCATCCTCATTGCTCCAGATTGGCCCAGACAGCATTGGTACCCCTTACTGCGCAGCCTGACATTACAGCCTCCCAGGCAGCTTCCCCTGATTTCAGACCTGTTGACCGAAGTGGGGTGGGGTGGGGGGGGATGCTGCACCCAGACTTGCAGACTCTCAAGCTGTCAGCATGGCTAATACTTTAAAAGCAAACAAGGGGGCCCCTGTTAAGCAAACAGGTCCTAGACATTATTACAGAGGCCAGGAGGGCCAGCACCAGAAAATCTTACGCAGGGAAATAGAAAAGATTCTGTGCCTGGAGCCAGTCCAGAGGGGGCAGTACCTCATAACCTTCCATTCCTCTTATCCTGGACTACCTACCAGAGTTACTCAATAGTGGCCTCTCCTTCTCTTCTATTAAAATCCATGCCTCGGCCATTTCAGCTCATTTCGATACCGATCAGCCCCTCTTCTTACATCCTTTGATTAAACAATTCCTCAGAGGGGCTTCTAATATCAGACCTCCCAGAAGGCCACCCACACCAGCCTGGGACCTGAATTATGTTTTAATAAAGTTAACCTTACCACCATTCGAACCTGCTGCTACTGCAGAATTGAGATACCTCTCCTGGAAGACTGCTTTCCTAGATGTCACCTCAGCCAGAAGGGTTTTAGAACTTCAGGCACTCATGGCTTTTGAGCCCTTCATCATTTTCCATGCAGACAGAGTCTGCCTGAGAACCAAACCCTCCTTTATGCCCAAGGTGGTATCTAATGTGACCCTCAACCAGGCCATACATCTACCCACCTTCTTTCCTAACCCTCAAAACAAGAGGGAGAGAATTCTGCACTCACTAGATGTGCTTGGATACTACCTGAACCATACTAAAGCTTCAGAAAAACAGACCAGCTTCTTGTCATCTTTGCTCCAGGGGCAGAGGGAAAACCCATTTCCAAGCAAACCATTTCCAAATGGATATCATACTGTATCCATTTCTGCTACAGACTACATGGGAAACCACCCCCTAAGTCTATTCGTACCCATTCCACTATGGCAGCCTCCACTTCCACAGCATTCCTCAGAGGAGTTCCCACTATGGACATCTTGGAAGCTGCCACCTGGACCTCTATCCATACCTTTACAAAGCATTACCACCTACCTCTTTTCTCTAAGGCTAGGGCAGGATTTGGCTCTGCAGATGTGCAGGGCATGCTGACCCATGCCTAGGTCTCTAAATAATCCTTCCACCCCTCTCCTCAGCTTTGGGAGTCCTCCCACAGGTGATGACTGCAACAGTGAAACACAAAGAACATAATACAGTTGTGTACACTTACCATAAATGTAGATGTTTGAATGTATTCACTGTTGGCAGTTCTGGTTTCCCTCCCTCCTTCCCCCTTATATTCTCTTCCCTTAGGGGAACATAAGCTTCTCATGGTGGCTTTTAGCCACCAGGACCACTCTACCATATTTCCTTGTGTTTCTGATGGGTTAGGGCAAGAAAAACTGATGTAATGGCGTCGGGTGCCTTGCTTTATAGCACTGATGACCTGACGTCAGACTAAAAGCGACAGCAGCCGACACAGAAAAACATTGACTCTGGTAATCGGGCCGGCCGAGGGCTACCATAGCTGGGATAACCCACAGGTGATGACTGCAACAGTGAATACAGTCGAAGATGTGTGTCCATATTCATAAAGGATATCCACATCTCCAGGCTAGTTGCTCAGCATAATGCATCCGAGGTTATCCAAGTGCAACTAACTCTGGGCAAAACTGCAATCCATGCTGTAGCTTGCTACAGATCCCCCACCAGGCCCCAGGATTCCCACTCCTCTTTTCTTGATATAATGGAAAATATTAGAGTTCAACCAAACACCCTAATAATGGGCGATTTAAACTACCCCACCATTAACTGTCAAAACTACTCCTGTACCAACTCCTTCGCTCAGCGCTTTCTGGAATTCATAAATTCCAATGCCCTGGATCAGATTATCCACACCCCCAGCAAGGGCAACAGTATCCTAGACTTAGTCATTACTAACATGAGTGACCGGTGTTCCACACCTGAAGTCAACTCCTTGTTGGTCAGATCCGACCATAAGCTAATCGCCCTAGATATCCACATCTCACCCCCACCCCCATTAAGGAAATCATGGTAAAAAATTTATCCAAAGCCAGCTTCATGCTTCTTAAGACAGAAGTGGCGAACTTCATGACCCCCATGCAGATGGACAGTACAGTTACGACTGCTGAATCCTGTACAGATGCACTCTATAAGCACTTACACGAGTGCATGGGTCGTACTATCCCAAACAGAACCAAGACACTATCCTCCAAAAAAAGGAAGCCAATCTGGTGGTGAACGTTTGCAGAACCGGAATAAAAATAACACCTTTAATAGTCAACACCCACAACCTTACCAACAGAATCAGGTTTTTCACGAGGGACTTCGGCAAGGGGCTATACCAAAACAAAAGAACAATACCTCTTTCAACAGAATGAGAGGTCCAAAACAAAGGTGAATTGTGTAGTGTCACCACCTAACTGTGTGATTTTCGAGTTTTCACCTGTAAGTCCCTCGACTGATGTCTCTTTGATTCGAACTGATCAACACTTTACGGTGAATGAAGAAAGTGGACAACACCAAATGAACTTAGTATTTAAAGAGCCATTAGCCCTTGTGGGACCAAATATAGAAAGTGAAGATGTTATTACTTATTATTTGGATGACATTGACATGAATGTATCACTTGAGCATGATAATAATGTAATGATTAATGCTGATTTATTAACAAGTCAAGAACCTGCAGTTGAAAAAATTGTACCGACTATAAAAGTGAACTGCACTGGTGATTTTAAAATTTACAACTTTTCTTCAGTTTCTATTCCCACTGAGCTGATAGAATTACTAGCTAAGGGTTATACTTATGTGCCTAAAAATAACTTGGACTTAGTTAAAACAACATTGGACATCAAACTTTATTCCAGGAAATTAAATTTTAACCTTATGCTAGGGGGATATGAGTCAAACAGTACCAAATCTAACCCGTTTCGAGTTACTAGTACATTTAACCCCCCACTACACCCATTGATTCAATTATTTGAAACAATGTGTGAACTTGATCTGAGACATAACATCAAACACATTATGAAGTCAAATACTAACAGTGAAGAAAGAGAACTGATTGAATTTGTTAGTTTACACAATTTACGTGTTTGTAAACCAGATAAAGGAGGAGGGGCAGTTATTTTTGACCAGGAAGACTATTTAAAAAGGATGAGTGACTTAGTCAACAACGCAGCATACCAGGCTAGTTCAAGATCTGAGATTAACAGGGCTTATTCACTCATTAAGAGTAGCATTGAGGATATGTACATTGAGGGTAGGTTACAAGAGGAACAATACCATTACATGTTAATTTCATACCCAAGATATCCTAGGCTTTTTGGTATACCCAAAATCCATAAGGACATTTCTCACCCCCCTATGCGTCCATTAGTAGACAGTCGTGGTTCACCCACATATACTTGTGCGAAAGTTGTAGATTCTATTCTTAAAAAATATCTTGCTGACGATGAACATATTTGCAAGGATTCTTGGTCCTTTTTAGCCAAGATTAACAATTTGGATTTTGACATCGACCTTAATTTTTTAACGGTCGATGTCAAGGACCTTTACACTTGTATTCCACATTCTATAGCAACTGATTGGGTAGCTGCCATGCTTAAACACAAAAATGCTTCCCCAAATGAAATCTCCCTAGTGAGTGAACTTTTGGAAATAATTTTATATAACAACTTTTTCACCTTGGGAGATAATTTCTATTTGCAGAAAGTAGGGGTAGCAATGGGCTCCCCTTGTGGAGCCAGTGTAGCGAACACAGTGATGGCTTATTGGGAAAAGGAATATGTGTTTAATAACAACTTATTGTCAGAGAAAATCCACTTTTACACAAGGTTTCTGGACGATATATTTATACTTATTGATGGGGATGAGAATGTCGGTCAATCTATAGTGGATATATTTAATTCCTCTACTGAATTTTTGGAATTTACTTCCACTTTCAGTACTAGTGCAGTGGCTTACTTGGATATATGGTTAGAGAAGAAGGTGGACTTACGAGCATATACCTCTACCATTCACAGAAAAGTGACTTATTCCAATTCACTCTTACACTTCACAAGTTGTCACCCTTATTTCCAAAAGAAATCAGTAATCAAGGGACAACTTGTGAGGGCAGCCCGAATAGTAAGCCTGGAGGCTGACTTTGAAGATGAATGTGAACATCTTAAATCTATGTTTGTATCTAGAGGGTATCCCCTTGTACTTCTTGAGTCACTTATTACAGAAGTAGCTCAGAAAAGGCGTTTAGGGTTATTTAAACCCATACTGAACACAAGACACACAATCATACAGATTAGTGATGAAAGTAATGTGAGTACTTCATTAAATGTATCTAACCATGGGTGTTTAGATTCAATTGGTGCTAACGATAAGAACTACCCTAGACTTATTTTGACTTTCAATATGGACAGTTACACTATTGTTGACATTATTAAAAAGAACTGGGACATTTTTAAATCTAACCCACTCTTGTACAACAAATTGGGGATTAGACCTGAAATTACTTTCAGGAGAGGAAGTAATTTGAAAAGCCTGATGGAAAAATCCCCAGTTAGAGTTGCCAAAACTCCCGGGACTTTTAAATGTCAAAATTGCAACAGGTGTAGTAGTATACTTGAAACTAATTAATTTATGATTAATGGTAAAACTTTTAGTTTGAAACACAGGACAAACTGTAATTCTCGTATGGTAGTGTACTTAGCTATGTGCCAACAGTGTCCAGGGTTCTACGTAGGTAAGACCGAACGTAGACTCCAGGACCAAATCTATGAACATCTTTACGCTATTAGGAAGAACAAATTAGAGAATGCGCTAGCTAAGCATATTTCTCTATTTAATGATCATAATTTTAAGTTTATCATTATTGATCAAATTATTGACAACGTACAAGGAGCTCCCTCTCAATTGTTGCTTGAAGAGAGAGAGCTTTTTTGGCAAATTAAACTTAATTCTTATGCTTTTCCAGGTCTTAATGACCAATGTTCAATTAGTTATATATTAAAATTAAAAAGTTTAAGAAGGTGAATTTTGTTCTAAATTTAAGTCTATATTTTGGAATTAAAGTGAGTATTTAATTAGACAGCCCCATAATTTATTAAGACAAGACAAGTTTTAGATTTAGGCTTAGATTGAAATTTTTTTCGTTATTAATATACTGTTATTATAGTTTTTACTATATTGTATTTATTAATTACCTACTAGTACTGAGGTTACAGGACTTCTCTGTTTGAATAATGTGCTGTTTGTCTACTAACATGTTCCTGAGGTTGTAATTATCAGCATGTCACTTTAAGAGCTGATTAGGAATCTTTGATTTGAATTACTGTTTCTAACACAGAACTATAAAAGTGGTGTGTTTAAATTAAGTTTTTATAACTTCTGAGGAAGTCTACTGAATCAGTAGACGAAAAGCGCTTAAAGTTTATTAAAGTGTTCTTTGGCTTTTACTTGCTGTGAAAGATTTGGTGATTTAACCAGGTTACTTGGACATTCTACCATTCCCGTTGGGTTGCACTTTTTGTTTTTTCTGAGTTTAATTGTTTTATTCGAGTTGAAACCCTCCTTTATGCCCAAGGTGGTATCTAATGTGACCCTCAACCAGGCCATACATCTACCCACCTTCTTTCCTAACCCTAAAAACAAGAGGGAGAGAATTCTGCACTCACTAGATGTGCTTGGATACTACCTGAACCATACTAAAGCTTCAGAAAAACAGACCAGCTTCTTGTCATCTTTGCTCCAGGGGCAGAGGGGAAACCCATTTCCAAGCAAACCATTTCCAAATGGATATCATACTGTATCCATTTCTGCTACAGACTACATGGGAAACCACCCCCTAAGTCTATTCGTACCCATTCCACTATGGCAGCCTCCACTTCCACAGCATTCCTCAGAGGAGTTCCCACTATGGACATCTTGGAAGCTGCCACCTGGACCTCTATCCATACCTTTACAAAGCATTACCACCTACCTCTTTTCTCTAAGGCTAGGGCAGGATTTGGCTCTGCAGATGTGCAGGGCATGCTGACCCATGCCTAGGTCTCTAAATAATCCTTCCACCCCTCTCCTCAGCTTTGGGAGTCCTCCCACAGGTGATGACTGCAACAGTGAAACACAAAGAACATAATACAGTTGTGTACACTTACCATAAATGTAGATGTTTGAATGTATTCACTGTTGGCAGTTCTGGTTTCCCTCCCTCCTTCCCCCTTATATTCTCTTCCCTTAGGGGAACATAAGCTTCTCATGGTGGCTTTTAGCCACCAGGACCACTCTACCATATTTCCTTGTGTTTCTGATGGGTTAGGGCAAGAAAAACTGATGTAATGGCGTCGGGTGCCTTGCTTTATAGCACTGATGACCTGACGTCAGACTAAAAGCGACAGCAGCCGACACAGAAAAACATTGACTCTGGTAATCGGGCCGGCCGAGGGCTACCATAGCTGGGATAACCCACAGGTGATGACTGCAGCATTGAATACAGTCGAAGATGTGTGTCCATATTCATAAAGGATATCCACATCTCCAGGCTAGTTGCTCAGCATAATGCATCCGAGGTTATCCAAGTGCAACTAACTCTGGGCAAAACTGCAATCCATGCTGTAGCTTGCTACAGATCCCCCACCAGGCCCCAGGATTCCCACTCCTCTTTTCTTGATATAATGGAAAATATTAGAGTTCAACCAAACACCCTAATAATGGGCGATTTAAACTACCCCACCATTAACTGTCAAAACTACTCCTGTACCAACTCCTTCGCTCAGCGCTTTCTGGAATTCATAAATTCCAATGCCCTGGATCAGATTATCCACACCCCCAGCAAGGGCAACAGTATCCTAGACTTAGTCATTACTAACATGAGTGACCGGTGTTCCACACCTGAAGTCAACTCCTTGTTGGTCAGATCCGACCATAAGCTAATCGCCCTAGATATCCACATCTCACCCCCACCCCCATTAAGGAAATCATGGTAAAAAATTTATCCAAAGCCAGCTTCATGCTTCTTAAGACAGAAGTGGCGAACTTCATGACCCCCATGCAGATGGACAGTACAGTTACGACTGCTGAATCCTATACAGATGCACTCTATAAGCACTTACACGAGTGCATGGGTCGTGCTATCCCAAACAGAACCAAGACACTATCCTCCAAAAAAAGGAAGCCAATCTGGTGGTCCCCTCCCATAAACAAACTCTACAACAGAAGGAAGAAACTGTTGAGAGTAAAATCCCATGAGTGGAGGAGTTCCGTGGTCAGCCTCCGTAAGAAGCTGCGATCTCTTATAAGATCCAAAGTTAGCTATGAAAACAAAATTGCCACTGATTCTAGGGACAACCACCAAGCATTCTATAGCTATGTGAATCTCAATGGCAACACCCAGATCTGCTCTGAGTTACAGCACAACGGCATGAAAATTACAGAGCCAATTGATATTGCCAACGTCCTGGCAGATAGGTTCAGTGCTAACTTTACCCCCCCACCCCCTAAAGGGCCCATATCTATACAGGAAAAATGCAGAGTCCCTGTAATCACAACTACGCAGGTAAAAGTTGCACTCTCTAAAGCCAAAAACACAGCATCCATGGGACCAGACAACATCACAGGCTGCGTTTTACATGAACTTCAGAATGAACTGGCTCCCCACCTAAGCACCATATTCAAGCATAGTCTCACATCAGGTTTTGTGCCCACTGAATGGCACACAGCAACAGTTATCCCACTCCACAAAGGTGGAGCCACCACTGATCCCGGGAACTATTGCCCTAATAGCCTGACGAGCCTGGTCTGTAATGCCATGGAACGTATCATCATGGAACTCATAAACAAAGACATTGGTAACCTCCAAACTCTGGACCCCACCCAGTTCGGGTTTGTGAAAGGCAGATCATGCCTCCTGAACCTGATCGACTTCATTGAGGCAGTCACCAAAGCTGTAGATGAGTGTAAGGTGGTTCACACAGCCTATCTTGACCTCGCCAAGGCTTTCAACACCATCCCCCATTCTGGAGTTATAGCTAAACTCACTAAACTAGGTATAATTCCGTATGTCACAAGATGGGTTGCCAGTTAACTCACTGACAGAACCCACACTGTAAAAGTTGCAGACTCCAAATCTGATTTCAAACCAGTGACAAGTGGAGTACCACAGGGTTCACTGCTGGAACCTCGCCTGTTTGGTATCTATTTCTCTGAAGTACAGGATAACACAGAAGGCCTTTGGCTAATGAAGTTTGCAGATGGCTACAAAGTAGGAGCCATAGTTGAGTCCCCAAATTATGTGGACATCCTACAGAAGGGCCTCACTGAGACAGATGCCTGGTGTCAGAGCCATGACCTCAAGCTCAGTGCCAAAAAGTGCATTGTCATCCCCTTTGTTAAAAACTTTGTATCCATGAACTACCACATAGGAGGCAGTCTACTTAATGCCGAATGTGTGATGAGACCTGGGGACCCAGGTGGGCAGTAGTCTCTCCTTTGATAATCACATCGCTGCAGTAGTCAGTGGCACACCTCATCACAAAAGGATTCTCATCTAGGAAAAAAGAAGTCATTGTTCCCTTCTACTCGACACTCATTAGACCCATTATAGAGTACAACGCCCCATTTGGAATGTACCTCACAAGACATCTGCGGCAGCTGGAAAGGCCACAGAAGTACCTCACAAAGAGGATTACTGGCCTCAAACAGGTGCCCTACACGGACCGTCTCAAAAAATTCCAGCTTTACTCCGTATAATATCGCCTACTCTGAGGTGATCTCTGCCTAACATATAAAGGTATGTCAAACCCAGAGCTGTTGGACATGCTACACCTAAAGAAATCCCAATCCCTCCGAGCTACATGCTCTAGGGACCTAAACCTTGTCACCACAATAAACAGGACATGCTGGAGGGATAGATTCCTGTCCCAGAGACTTCCCATACTCTGGAACAAGCTACCCATCTATGTCAAGCAAAGTTCCTCATTAGCACTCTTCAAGAAAGATCTTGATAAGTGGATGGGAAATAGGAAATACACCCCAGGGATTACTTCGGTGGCTCTGCTCAACAGGGGCACAGGAAAATAACTTTCTTGGGTGGCATAAGCCAGGGAACCTTGTTGGCTAGGCTTACTTAGGCCATTGGGCCGATAGCCTAGTACCTACCTATGAACATCTACATTTATGATAAGTGTACACAACTGTACTTTCCTGCTAGCTTATCAGGTCATATTGAACTGGAATTTTCTGACCTTACTGAGGGCAGAGATGAACATTTTGGATATAATTTCAGGTGGGATCATGTTGCAGGGAGGAAGAGTGAAAGAGTCCACCTTTCTAGCCTGAAATTTGCTTCATGGGTTTAAGGGGTGTGTTTTTACCCAGAATCACTTGTGATCATATTGGGCAACAAATCCGTACCAAGAAATGTTGTGGGAACAGTGCCCTGTCTCCGGAGCAGCAGTTTCAGTCCATGATTGGATGCTGGGTTCTGTATGTATGTATATATGCATGTGTGCACACGCGCACACAAACATGAATATATGCATACAGAACACAGCACCGAATTATGGACTGGTGTCCAGCAGAGGGAGATGGCACTGTTTTGCAGCAAGTCTTGGTACAGACAGATTTATATGTAGACCTGCAGGAGAGACGCTGTAACAATATGTCCTTAAATTTGGCTTTATCAAACATTTCTTTTGTGTGCTTTTTCCCTGACTAGAACTTCTTCCCAGTAGTGACATATTCTCATTAAGGAACTGGGAATCGTCTTAACACCCTGCTTTACATAGTGTAGTAGATGAGACAAGGTACTGTTATAAATCCTCGGTCCCTCCCTGTTTGTTTCTTGTCACCACTTGCAAATCATTTGCTTATCAGTAATATTAAAATGCGTTTCTGTTGTGAAGTTATTTGTTTTTTACATGTTTGATTTATTCCTCATGAAACTTGCTTGTCTTTTTCTCCAAAACAGATACATAGGAACATTTCAATAAATGTTTTTAATAGAGGGTTTGCTCAAAGGATCTTCAGACTTGGTTTGCCTTTTGTTTATGCCCTGACCTTAAAGTTAATGGATTCTACCACTGTGCTTTATTTAAAAAAAAAAAAACTGCAAAGGAGGTTTAGATTAAAATCCTTAAATATCAAGACTGTTAACTGCAACTGAAAGCATTTTTTTTCTTAAAAAGGCACATGTCTGTAATACTTCATAACTGCATGGAGCAGGGGATGAAAAAATATCTTCAGCTTTTGATCTTCATCAGTCTTGGACAGGACTTCTTGAGGCTGCCACAGTCATTTTGGTGACTTCCCAAAATGAATGTGCATTCTGTCTTCTTAGTTCGTCCCAAGTCTCAACGGATGTTGGTGCTAAAATATACATATATATCAGCCACTTTTTTTTTTGCAAATACATTGTATTAAAAATTTTTATGCACAATGGGCATCATATAGAGGTAGAAACTAAGTCAGTTACAGAAAGACGTTATCACCAGTACTACAATAAGAAGTACAAAACTCTTAATAGCTCCTAGCCTCTTTCCCTGTGCTGTTGTCCACCTTTTTTAGTATTACACCCACAGCAACATAATTGACAAGCCTTCCCCTAAACAAAATCTTAAATTCACACAGTATGTACAAAACATCTGGTAAGCTGATATAAGAATAACTTTACAAAAAAAACATTCTTTTGATAAAGTTAACATAATATATAAATAAAGAAATGCATAAAACATATTTATTACAAATTAAAATAGGGAAAAAAGAGAAATAGTATGACCTATATGGATATATGACACTATATGGATTATGACCTATAAGGTATATTAGGCAGTATGAGCAGTACAAGATTTATGATTAAATAGATATTACTATGTTATAGTTTTCCAGTTATGTATGTTATTAATATTCTTACAGTTAGAATGGTATGGGGTAACATTTTTAGTGCACTTATGCATTTAGTAGACAAATTAATAATGTTGGGCTAAGATAAGGATTTATAATTTAGCCAGTTCTTAGAAATTTCCAGTTTGAGCTACGAAAAGCAAGTAATTAAGATAAACATATTTTCACTATGAGCATGAGAGAATTTGATATGAAGGCTTGCCAGTTGTGTTAGTATGGGCTGAATATCAAAAATATTTTTTTGAATTTTAAATGTTAAAAAATTCCATAGTTTTTTAGGATGTATGGAGTACAACGCTCTATTCTAGGTCCCCTTCTTTTAACATCTTTATTAACCAGCTTTACACATCCTGTCCTCAGTCATCCCTCATTCAGTATGCAGACAACTCTACTATCATCTCCATTGCTGACAACCGGTCTGACCTGCTCACCCAGACTCAAACTTCCTTTAACCTCACTGAAACTTGGCTTTCTAACAACTAACTCGTACTAAACCCTGAAAAAACAAAATGTCTCCTTTTCCTAACCAAATCACTCTACCATCTAAAATCATCTTTCACCATCACTTCTGTTAACAATACTGCTGTCTTAGCTGAACTAAACACTAATCTCCTTGGAGTAATCATCAATGGCCAACTTAAATTCAACCTCCATTACACCACTGCATCAAGAAAACCCACCAAAAACTCAGCCTTCTCTACAGAAACAAAAATTTTCTTACTCCCAACTCCAGACTCTCACTTGCCAAGCTTACCTTCTCCCAACCTCTTCTACAGCTCTCAAATCCTTAATAACTTACAGTCCTCTCTACTTTCCAAACTCGAAACCTCATACAACAAAGTTGCTAGATTTTCAGCTAATCTGCCTACAAAATCACATCAATGTCATGCTCTTCAAACTCTCAGCTGGCTAGAGTTTCCTAACCAACTCCTATTTACTCAACTTCTCACCATCCACTCTATCTTGAATAATCTCTCCTGCTGCCCTAGTGTATCCTCTCTTGTCTCCCTCTACAACCCCCCATGGTCCCTTAGAAGCTCTGACCAATGTCTATTTCAGATTCACAAACCAAAAAAATCAATTGGATGAAACCTCTATAGCTGCTTCCCTGCCCTCTCATGGAATAAGCTCCCTATGACCCTCAGAAATATCACCCAGGCACAAGAATTAAAAAAAAAAACTTTCAGAAATTACCTTTTAAGCACCTAGTCCTGTCACTGCTACTGCCCCACTTGAAAACTCTCCCTCTCTCCCCCATAATGCTCTCGTTTCCTCACTTCCCTTCCTACAGTTACGCTATCTATTCTAACCTCCTGAGTCTCACAGTTATTTATCTGCAATTGCTCTCCACACCCCCTTCACTTCCTAGCTTCTTGTAATCTGTTACTGGTATCTTCCATTCTAGTACCTTTTTATCTGAACCAGCCCCACACTGTATCTTGACATGCTAAATACTATGAATTTTTTAATAAACCACCAGTAACAGTACATTGATTACCACTTTATCTTCTGCCTCAGTAATTACTACTTAGTAGAAATGCCTCGACTGTTAAAATCCCTTACTTGTACTATAATGGGTATCCACTTAACACTTTATTGTATTAAGTTTTACATTGATTTTTGTGTTTTGCTTCTCTTTTAATTGCATTTTTTGTTTTTAATTGTATAAACTCTGTGGATTATTTAAATTTACTTCACCTTTGTGAATTTCTTTTACTTGCAAAATTTGTTCTGTGGAGTTTTTCTCCCTGGGCCTTCCCTGAAAAGGGCACAAGCTCAGTCGGCCTAACCCGGTCAAATAAATAAAATTATTTTGCCTTAACTCTACCTCACCTCTCTTCTAATAACTGCCTAGTTGTAACACCTATTTTCTTTTTAATCCTCACATTCAGTCCTGTCTCAACTTCTTCAATTTTACTCTTATTTACTCCAAGTCTGCAATGCTGCTATTCTCCAAATTTGTATTATCTCTCACAACTGCTTACGAACATCTACCCTTATTCTCAACTTTCCATACTCACCATGTCATCTCTCAAACACTAAGAAAAATGACTGAAACAACGTACTATAAAATTTAATGTTAAAAGCAAAGCTTTCAGGTTCAACAACCCTTCTTCAGTGGAAGATAAAATACACATTTACTTCTACATTTAAATATAATTTTGTATCAATTATTCAATAAAGCACAACCAATGAAAGAAGCACATCAATTAATATTTTAAAAGTACAAAGAGCGAATATGCACCATGGTAATGTATATGGTCATAAACTTAAATTAAATGTAAAACATCAATTTCACATCTTCACTTATGTCAAATGGTCTATAACTTAAAACTACTTTAAATGAAACATCCTGTCCTTTAGGACTGGTTTAAGTGTAACCATTTTGTTAATACCAAGAAAAATCTCAGCTTGTAATAGTAAAATCCACTCATAGTCCTTTAGTTCAAGTTTGCTATTCAAGTCACCTCCCCTGATATTCTTATGGACAAATGTCAAAACTCTAAATGTAAAATTATGACTTAATCCAATCTCATTAATATGTTGTGCCATCGAGTTTGTTATTTTTTCTTATATCCGACTTATGTTCTATTATTCTGTCTCTAAAACATTTAGTAGACTTGCCTACATAAAAACTAAAAAAAAGAAGTTATAAATGTGAGAGAGGTAGAATTTTCACCTTATTTTAGTAATCAGCATCATACTAATCAAAGCGTTAGACAAAGGGCAAGTGGTAATATACTTCGTTACCCCACCACATACAATAGATGTAGTGATGGTGTGTAAAATATATTTTTTAGAAATTGGAGCATTTTAAGAAGTGCCCCAGAATTATTAGATATTGTCCCTGACAAACCTTGATTTTCTTATTGTAATTTTGTGAATTTAAAGCAAGTGTTATAAGGACATGAAATGTGTAGACATTAAAAAAAGGAACTGTCCTGTTTTAATTGTAGTTGTTGTTCATCTATTAACAGTGATGAAAATTGTATACACCCTGTCACTGGAAAAATGTATACTTGAAAACATTTTGCCACATGCAACACTTGCAATATAGTATATATTTAGCTACTTGCCAAATTTGCTCTAGTTGTTATGTAGGCATGTCTACTAGACATCTTAGGGACAGAATAATAGAACATAAGTCAGACATAAGAAGAAATAACAAACCCATTGGCAAAACATATTAATGAAAACAGCTTAAGTCATAATTTTACATTTAGAGTTTTGACAGTTGTCCATAAGAATATCAGGGGAGGTGACTTGAATAGCAAACTTGAACTAAAGGAATATGAGTAGATTTTATTACAAGCTGAGATTTTTCCTGGTATTAACAAAATGGTTACACTTAAACCAGTCCTAAAGGAAAGGATATTTCATTTAAAGTAGTTTTTAGTCATAGAACATTTAAGTGAAGATGTGAAATTGATGTTTTACATTTAGTTTGAGTTTATGAGCATATACATACTATGGTGCATATTCGCTCTTTGCATTTTTAAAATTTGAATTGATGTATTTCTTTCATTGGATGTGCTTTATTGAATAATTGATACAAACTTGTATTTAAACGTGGAAGTAAATGTGTATTTTACCTTCCACTGAAGAAGGGTTGTTGAACCTGAAAGCTTTGCTTTTACCATTAAATTTTATAGTACGTTGTTTCATTTGTTTTTCTTGAAGATGTCCTTCATGGATGCATCTGCAGTCATAACAACTGGGTTGTCCTGTCGTCAGGCAGCCCTTCGGTCGGCCGGATTCCAAAGTCTGGGTCCGGCTTCGGCTGATGTCGCACTTCACCCGACGTCATCTCTGCTGGTCTTCGGGTATAAAGGCATCAGCCGACGCCATTTTCCTCAGTCTTTCTTGCCACGTGGCGCCCGAAGCAGAAGCTGTTCGCAAGTGCCGGTCGGTCAGATCCAGAGATTACTACTACCGAATACTACTTCGAAGACTTCTAAAAGCTAAGTACCCCGTTGGGGACTCTTTCTTGCCTCAGCCGATGTCAGAAAAAGTCAATAACTGTTTAACTTGTGGGAAACAAATACCTCATAAAGATTTCTACTCTTACTGTTTGCCTTGTTTAGGCCCAGACCACGACGTAGCAGCTTGTTCGGCCTGTGCTTCCTTCAACCGACGAACGCTTAGGCGTCGGTCAGAGTTTGCTGAACAGTTTTTCGGCTCAGATTTTGCGTACATTATGCAGTCGGATCCTCCGACTACCCAAATTGTTAAAAAACGCAAAGAAAAAGACCGACACTCGCGGTCCGCGGTTTCAGCCGAAACCACGGTTAAGCAAACCGCGAGTGTCTCTGTTTCGGCCGAAACCGAGAAAACTGATCAAAATACAGCCGAATCAATGACTACTACTGAGGTTTCTGCCACTTTACTTGAAACAGCCTCAGAAATTATACCTACAACTGTGGTTACTAGTGACTTATCAGACACCATCCCTTTGGATGTCTCTACCCCAGCACGTAGTGCTGCTAGGCCTCCTGCAGCCATGTCTATTAAGGCCTTTGCCAGGGCTAAAGCAGCCAAATCTGCTAAATCAGTGCCTGTTAAACCCCCCTCAACCAGGCCCACTTCTAGTTCACAAATGCTTACTCTGGCAGAAGATTTAATATCCTTAATTAGGGGATCTCAATCTCACCCGGACAGGGCCTCTCAACCCCCAGAAAAGAGACCTAGAGCAGAGCCCCCCGAGCCTGTCTCCTCTGATGATTCTGCGGATGACTCAGATACTACAGACCAGCCAGAGGCTCCTTTTTCCAATTATGAAGACTCCGATGCTGAAGAATCCATTCCAGCTGCCTCTCCACCAGAGGAATTCTCCTTTGGGGAAACCTTACATGCCATGAGAGAACAATTCCAATGGCAGCAACAGGATTTCTCAGACTCCAGAAAAAGACTTAGAACTTTTCTGCACTTACCACAACATAGGCCCTTAGCTATACCTCCTGTCCTTTCTGTTGTGGACGATGCATTTAATGATGTCTGCACTGCACCTGATTCCTTACCTCCAGCCCCTGCCAAACCAGATAGATTTTACAGGGTGCCAGACACTCATCACCACCTATACAAGGCCCCACTGGCAGACCCGAAACTATATCCCAGGGGCCTAAGGCAGTAGTCTCGACCACAGCAAAAATCCTATTCCTTCTGAAAGGGAATCCAGGTCTTTAGACAGATGGGGCAAAAAAGTTTACACCTCTGCTACTCTCTCAACTAGAGCTTTAAACTGTCAGTTTCACATGATACAATACCAAGAGTTTATGCTTGATCAGTTAACTAAAAGCTATCCTCTGATGACTCTATAGATAAGAAATATGTATTAGAAATGGTAAATAACATACAACAGGTTAGTAACCATTCTTTAAAATGTGGCTATGATGCACTGGAGGCTTCATTTAGATCAGCCATGACTGGCACAGTGATAAGAAGACATGCATGGTTGAAGGAACAGGCCTTACCGGATCATGTTAAAGCTAAGTTATTAGATGCTCCTATGGATAAGGCCAGTTTGTTTGGTACACCTGCCCAGCAGGTAATGAAGAAAATGGAAGAAAAGGCAAAATCTGTACAAACGGTTAAAGATTTCTTACAGGTTCAGCCCCCAAAGTTTAGCAGGAACTGGCCTGCCAAAAATTGGTCCTTTCCTGACTCCACAAGATCCCAAAGGGGCAGGAATAGACGTTCCAGAGGCAGAAATCAATCCAGAGGGGGTGCCTACAGAGGACGACAGTGGCAAGGTAATAGCAGAGGTACAGACACAGCCACTACCACTGCAACAGGACAATCACAATGACTTGACTCTAACTCCGACTACCAGGGAACAAATAGCAGCACCATTAGGCGGAAAATTAGCCTTATTTTCGAAAAATTGGCACTATGTCACAAAAGACAAGTGGATTTTGCAAACCATAGACCAAGGTTACCGGTTCCACTTCCACACTTTACCAGTCAAAAGAGGAATGCCAAACCTGCCTCCAAATCAAAAAATAGAAGCTCTACAGCAGATAATGCAATTAACAAAGATGAGAGCTGTGGAAAGAGTACCAATAACAGAACAAGGCAAAGGATTCTACTCCAGACTATTCCTAGTTCCAAAAAAAGAAAAAAGTTGGAGACCTATTCTCGACCTGTCCATCTTAAACACATGCATCATTGTCCCAAAATTCAAAATGCTGACCCTACAGCAACTTCTTCCCATGCTGGGCAAGGAGTGTTGGCTGGTAACTCTAGATCTCAAGGAGGCATACCTGCACGTCCCCATTCGACCAAATTGCAGAAGATACCTCAGATTTCTTGCAGGATCAGAGCACTATCAATTCTCAGCATTGCCCTTTGGCTTATCTACTGCGCCCAGAGTATTCACAAAATGCCTGGCATCAGTAATCGCCCACTGCAGACTACAGGGAATCCAAATTTATCCATACCTGGATGACTGCCTGCTACAAGCGGACAACAAAAGCAAGCTGACAACAGATTTGCAAAGGGTCATTTACTTGCTACAAGCCCTGGGATACACAGTCAATTTTCAAAAGTCAAGGCTGATACCATCCCAAACAAGGACATTCTTGGGCGCGGAATTGGACACAGTAAAACAAATGGCATTCCTAACTGCAGAAAAACAAAAAGAACTCCCTCTTTACTTCTTGGCACTAACAAAACAGAACAAGCTAACAGCAAGAAAAGTTCTGCAGGCCTTGGGCTTCATGGCATCATGCGTAATCTTGGTCCCACATGCCAGACTGCATATGAGAAAACTACAGTGGTACCTAAAGAATTTATGGTCCCAACACAGGCACAGCCTAGAAGCAGAAATACCACTAATCCCATGCCTAAAACAGGAGTTCCTATGGTGGGCTCAAGCATGCCAGACAAATCCAGGCCTACCCTTTCACAACTTTCGAGCAAGCCAAACCATCACAACAGACGCCTCAGACCTAGGATGGGGGGCTCACATGCTGGACAAATGTGTACAGGGATTGTGGACTCAGGACCAGCTACACCTGCACATCAACCAAAAGAAATGCTGGCAGTAAAACTGGCAATCCAAAAATTCAGCCCATTTCTCAAAGAAGGCCATTTGATGATAAGGACAGACAACACCACAGTCATGTGGTACATCAACAAACAGGGAGGCACTCATTCATACCCCCTATGCAGAATGACTTTGGACCTTTGGAACCTGGCACTCAGCTACAACATCCAGTTACAGGCAATGTTTGTACCGGGAAAGGAGAACACTCTAGCAGACATATTAAGCAGAACCACCTTGGATGCTCACGAATGGATGCTACACCCGGTCATCTTCAAGACTATCACAAAGAAATGGGGAATGCCGCAGATAGATCTATTCGCTTCCCCTCTCAATCACCAGCTCAAAAAATTCTGCACAAGGACATTCCACCCACTTGCATGGAAGGTGGATTCGCTCTCCTTCAGCTGGAAAGGTCTGACAGCATATGCATTCCCACCTCTTCCCTTGATACACAAGGTATTACTAAAAATCAAGGAGGAACGTCCAAGGATAATCCTGATAGCTCCGAACTGGCCAAGACAACACTGGTACCCATTACTGAGGAGCATGTCTCGGGACAAAATGTGGGCAATACCCCTGATGCCTTTGATGTTAACTCAGAACAACTACAGCATCATGCATCCAAACCTAAAAACTTTGCAACTGACTGCATGGAACATCACATAGCAGCAACTAATCCAGATCTTTCCCAAAGGGTTAAAGACATTATCCTTGAAGCCCGCAGACCTTCAACAGGAAGGAACTATGCAGGAAAATGGAAAAGGTTTGTCATTTGGAGTGCTGAAAGAGGAAAAGACGTGTTGAATATAGATATTGCTAACATTCTGGAGTATTTGGCAGAGCTTCTACATACAGGCCTGTCCTATTCCTCCATCAAGATGCATGCATCAGCTATTTCAGCAGAATACAGCTTTGATCCACCGGTCTTTTCACATCCTCTACTCAGGCAGTTCCTCAGAGGAATCAAGAATGTAAAACCTCCTAGGAAACCACCATTGCCAGCTTGGGACTTGAACTTTGTGCTAGAAAAGTTGACACTCCCGCCTTTTGAACCAGCAGCAACAGCAGACCTACAGCATCTATCATGGAAAACTGCTTTCCTACTGGCAATAACCTCAGCAAGGAGGGTTTCTGAACTTCAGGCCCTAATGGCAGTACAACCCTTCCTAATCTTCCACCAAGATAGAGTGTCCATGAGAACTAATCCTACATTTATGCCTAAGGTGGTATCCAGAGTGTCTTTAAACCAGGCAATCCACCTACCTACCTTCTTCCCCAACCCACAAAACAGAGGGAAAGAATGCTGCATACCTTGGATGTACATAGACAGCTACGCTACTACCTGGACAGAACCAAAAGTAACAGAAAAACTGACCAGCTTTTTGTAGCATATGCAACAGGAAGGGAAGGAAAAGCAATTTCCAAACAGACAATCTCCAAATGGATAGGAAATTGCATACGATTCTGTTACTCCTTCCATGGAAAACCAATTCCACAGAACATAAGGCCTCATTCTACAAGGGCAACAGCCACTACCACAGCCTTCTTACGAGGAGTGGCAACCAAGGACATTATTGAGGCTACTTGGACCTCCGTGCATACATTTGCCAAGCATTATAATTTACCTCTGTATTCCAGATCCCGAGCAGGGTTTGCCACTGCTGTACTGCAGGGGATCCTAACCACACCATAATTTCTTCTTCCTCCTCCCCTTGTTGGCTATGGTATTCTACCCAGTTGTTATGACTGCAGATGCATCCATGAAGGACATAGTACAGTTTTGTACCTACCATAAATGTAGATGTCCGAACTGGATAGCATCTGCAGTCAGGATTACCCTCCCTCCTTCCCCTCTGTGGTACTCCTAGGGTATTTACCCCCCTAATAGCTAGCTGGTGGGGGGAGTCTCTTATGGTGTATTTGTTTGTATATATGTACATACATGCTTATTTCTTGTGTTTGCCTTCTATCTTTTTGGAAACATTGGCATTTATCCAAAATTTAGTCTTCCAAGAGGGCAACTGGCATCTGGGGCAAGAAACACTGAGGAAAATGGCGTCGGCTGATGCCTTTATACCCGAAGACCAGCAGAGATGACGTCGGGTGAAGTGCGACATCAGCCGAAGCCGGACCCAGACTTTGGAATCCGGCCGACCGAAGGGCTGCCTGACGACAGGACAACCCAGTTGTTATGACTGCAGATGCTATCCAGTTCGGACATCTACATTTATGGTAGGTACAAAACTGTACTTTTGGCTCTCTACGCACTGCTACTTTACCAATATTCTTGTTGTTTTCATCATCTCTCAAACAATACACATTTCCAACTGTTAATATCCTCTAGTCTCTTCTTCTCTGCTACTGTTCACCTCTTTAAAATAAAGTATTACATTCATAAGAACATAATCAACAAGCCTTCCCCTAGACCAAAGATGAAATTCAGCCACCCTTATACATAACTCCCTGCTGTCGTTTCACTTGCCATGGTGAGATCTATACAACGCATCCAGGAAATTATCCCTTCCTCAGTGTATGATCACATACTAAGGTAGGAACTATATCTCTGACCTCGTGAGTCCGGTCTTTGTACAAGTGGTTCTGTTTTTATCTTACCGTTGACTTTGCTAGTGCGGTTCCCTGTTCACCTGTGTGGTTTGACATCTATCCTAACTCTGGTCCTGCAACCACTCAGCAATGTAACAAGTGTGCTATGTCACAAAATAGTCATCCCTCAAAGCTGTATGGTCCCACCTATACACAGCTAACCTTAGAAGTGTAAGAAACAAACTTTCTGGTGTGCTTGCATGGTTAACCTCCCACTCCCCAGATATACTAGTAGCCACTTAGCTTAAACAAAAAAATAAAAGGTGAAGAATTAAAAGGTGAAGAATAACCTCTTTAAGATTAGAAGGACCAATAAAAAAGAGGGCGGGATGGCCACTATCTACAAGAATACTTTATGCCTCTCTAGGTCTCATATAAGCCCATCCCCACTCTTCAGTGCTGAAAAAATTATAGCATCTTTGCAAATCAGTGTTCACAAAACTCTCTGCATTGTAGCTGCTTACTTATAACATAGTTACTACTGAAGAATTTCTCTTTTGGTGTCAAGCAAATTCACATTGGAGACGATCATTTTAGGGGACCTGAACATTGACTGGCAAATTATTGACAGTAGCAGGCCTTTTAATGTCATTCATTTATATGGAGTCACTCAGCTTATTTCAGCTATCACAAGGTACAGCCAAAACTGTGGTAGAGCTTCTACCTTAGATTGGATTATCTCAAATGCCTCAAACAAAATCCTCTCAACATTTGCCTTACCTGATACTTTGTTCTCAAAAACCCATCTCCACATTAAGGCTTTGTGAACTTAGCCAGAAACAGCATCGTCCAACCTTGCTCATCAACTCTCCTCATTTATTAAGGGCCAATTCATCATACCACTAAAATCTGTCAGTTGGTGGTCTCTTCATACCTTTCCACTTGATGAAGCTCTAGCTCTGTTCAATTAATTTTTCCTTAACATACTAAATGAATTAGTTCCAATGAAAACCAAAAGAATTAAATCAAATCCAGCACTGTGGCTCTCAAAATGTACTAAATTGCTTTTGAAAAAGAGAGACATAGTGTGGAAAAAATGGAAGTAATTTAAACCATAGCTACCTGTCAATACTATAAATGTCTCAGAAACTCCATTAAATATCAACTCAAAACCAATAAAAAAATACTATATTAATATGCAGAAAGCAAATTATAACAACCCCAAAGCTTTTTGTACTAAGGTCAACCAGGTATTAAAACCCAGGTTACCTATTATATGATCGAAGACGCATTCTTTTGAATGAGTCTTGATTGAACTTGAAAGCACGAAACAGCAACATACCAAAACGGTATATAAACAAATTCTTTCCCTGGGAAAGAAATCGCTAGGTCACCTTTGTTATTTTGCCATTTTTGTCACTGAAGTGCGATCTCGGAGTGGTGTATTTAAGTAGGGGGGTGTGGGGGGCACAGCCCCCCACGTCGGGGTTGTACAGGGCTAAGCCCCCCACTTTATGTAATGTTTTAAAGTTTTTTTTTTTTTTTTTTCTTATTTGGAGCAGGGATTTTTTTTTTTCCCCTGGGGAAAAAAAATACTTTTGTAAGTGTTCGGGATTGTAAGCTTTCGCTTACATGGGGTCAATAAATCAGTGTTCGCTTTTTTAAGCGTTCGCTGATTTAATATAGACCCAAAACCCAGTACACCAACGCAACCTACACCTTCTTCTTCCAACCAAACTGACAGCATAGTCAACAAGTTTAATACCCACTTCTTTCAAATTATTAAACCCTTGGCAGAAGCTGGCACAGATGTTCTTCTTGTTTCACTGTTGCAGTCATTACATTTGGGTTATCTGCCTGCAGGTAGCAGTCAGCCAGCCTGAATATCAAAGTCTTGGATTCCTGCGTTGGATGCTGTCTCTTCTTTCATGACGTCAGGTCGTCAGGGGTATAAAACATGCAGCCGGTGCTATTACATCAGTCTTTCTTGCCGCACGGTGCCCGAAGCAAAAGCAGTTCGCAAGTGCCGGTTGGCTGACTCCTGAAATTTTCATTTTCGAGTTTCAGAACCGAAGTCTTCAAAAAAGCTAAGTACCCCGTTGGGGATATATTCTTGCTCTTAACTGATGTCAGTAAAAGTTCACAATTGTCTTACCTGTGGAAAGCAAATACCTCATAAAGATTTTCATTCGTACTGCATTCCTTGCCTAGGCCCAGACCACGACGTCCACCGCTGTCGGTTTTGTGCCTTATTCAGTCCCCAAACTATTCATCGTCGGGCTATTTTGGCAGCAAATTATTTTGGTACTCAGTTTAACTATCCAGAAATGGTTTCGGTAAGCCATCCAACTATCAATATTCCAAAAAAATGCAAGGATAAAGACAGACAGCATAGGTCCAAAACTGCTGACAACGCTTCCGTTAAGCTAGTTGCCAGTTCGCCGGTACTCAGTGAGGTGCTTTTGCAGCCCCTGATGCCCGCTACTTCAAATTCGCAGGCCTCTACTGAGATCCATTCAGAGTCCGGTAAGCCACAAGATGCTTCTTCGACTATGGAACCTGCGGATGTCTCTAACTTGGATGGGTATGGAGCCGCTGGGCAGGCACCAGCTTCTGAGAGTCAGACTGAGCTTCAGGCCTACAGATTTGCATTTTAAACCAATGCCATCTTCTTCATCAAGGCCTAAAACTCAACCCACGTCTAGAAAACCGATGTCCAAACCACATGGTCAGGCCCATATGCCTAAAAAACAAATGCTTAGAATGGCTGAAGTCCTTATTACTTTAATTAGGGGAAGCCAGCCTTCCCCCTCTGAGAGACCTAGGACTGATTTTCCTTCTGATTTTTTTCTGATCAGGATTCTGAAATTTCTGTTTCTTCTGATTACCAGGATTTGCCCTTATCTACCTATGATGATTCTGATGCAGAGGATTCCATTCCCTCTGCTTCCTCTCCAGAAGATTTTTCTTTTGGTGATACCTTGCACACTCTTAGGGAGCATTTTCGCTGGGAAAGCCAGGATTACTCTGACTTCAAAAAGAGGTTTAGGGAATTCTTACTCCTCCCTCAACACAGGCCTTTAGCTATCCCTCCTGTTCTGGACATTGTAGATGATGCCTTCTTGGAATCTAGCCTGGCCCCAGACTGTCTACCTCCTGCCCTCAGAAAACATGACAGGTATAACAGAGTACCTGACTCTCACAAGTTCCTCTTCAAGAATCCTACTGCGGATCCAGAGATCATTTCCCATGGACCAAAGGGCATTAAGGCTACTGCTGCCAAAAACCCTACCCCCTCTGATAGAGATTCCAGGGCCTTGGACAGATGGGGTAGGAAGGTATATACTTCTGCTACTTTGGCCATTAGGGCCTTAAATTGCCAGTTTCATATGTTAAAGTATCAGCACCATATCATGGGACTACTTAAACAGAAAATGATATTAATTCCTGACCTTGCTGAACATATAGAATTACAGGATTTAATGATTTTTGCTGAACAAGTTGGTAAACACACTTTGAAATGTGGTTTTGATTCTTTAGAAGTATCTTGCAGGGCTGTTGTCACTGGGTCTGTACTTAGAAGGCATGCTTGGCTTAAGGAGCAAAACTTGCCAGATCATGTTAAAGCTAAATTACTGGATGCTCCCTTAAACCAAGACTGCCTGTTTGGTAACAAAGCAGAAGAAGTCCTTAAAAAGATGGAGGAAAAAGCTAAATCTATGCAAACTGTTAAAGATTTCCTGCAAGTACAGCCTTCCAGATTTAGTAGGCAATAGCCTTCTAAGAATTGGTCCTTTCCAGTCTCTTCCAGGCCTTCTCAGTCCAAACCCAGGAACAGCAGACCACCTAGGTTACAGTTTCAGGCTACACACAGGCCTAAGCAGTGGGGGGGCTCCCACTTTCAAAGCTGGCAGTAGTAAGACACCCCCCTGTGGAAAAATGTCACAATGACTTAAACTTAACACTTCCAAGCCCTGCTCAACTGCCTGCTCCCTTAGGAGGAAAGCTCATCTTGCAAGCAGAAAACTGGGAACTCATTACCCTGGACAAATGGGTTTTAAATATAGTTTTCCAAAGATACAGATTCCACTTCCACACCTTACCAATCCCGAACGGTTGGTCAGACCTACCCCCAAATCAGTGGCAGAGGCTCAACAGCAGGTTCTCCCTCTTCTAAGTATCAGGGCTATTCAACCTGTCCCAGCAGAAGAAAGGGGACAAGGTTTTTACTCAAGACTTTTCCTGGTACCCAGAAAAGACAGCTCCTGGTGTCCTATCCTGGACTTCTCTATTAAAACACCTTTTTGGTAATCCCAAAATTCAAAATGCTAACGCTTCAACAGCTGCTTCCTATGCTAGGCAAAGATGTGTGGTTGGCAACCTTAGACTTAAAGGAAGCTTATCTACACATTCCAGTAAGGGAATCTTGCAGGAAATACCTACGCTTCAGAGCAGGCTCCAGGCACTATCAGTTCTCTGCACTTCCTTTTGGCTTATCTACTGCGCTCAGGGTATTCACAAAGTGTCTAGCTCCAGCCATTGCATTTTGCAGGCAGAGAAATATTCAAATATACCCATACGTGGACAATTGTCTGATTCAGGCAGAATGCCAGGACATGCTATTAAAACATCTGGCATTTGTAAAGAAACTTCTAACCTTGCTGGGGTACACCATAAACGAAAAGAAGTCTCATCCGGTACCCTGCCAGCAGATTGTATTCCTGGAAGCAAGCTTGAACGCAACTTCCCAGATGGCTTACCTCACGCCAGAGAAACAAGTTTATTTGACAAGCCTACTTCAAACTACTGGCCACAAAGACCCAGCTGTCTGCAAGGAAAACTTTGCAAGCCCTGGGGTTCATGGCCTCTTGCATTCTACTAATTCCATATGCAAGATTGCATATGAGGAAACTACAGTGGTATCTAAAAAGTCTGTGGTGTCAACATTCTCAGGACTTGGAAACAATGATTCCTATCATTCCTTGTATAAAGAGTTCTTTTGGTGGCAGAGGCCTGCCACCTCAACAAGGGGCTCCCTTTCAATCTACCCCCTGCCACCCAAACCCTGACTACAGATGCATCATAGTATGCATGGGGGGCTCACTTGGCAGGGCAGTGCTTTCAGGGCAAATGGAACCAGAGTCAGATGCACTTGCATATCAACCAAAAAGAAATGTTAGCTATACAGAATTCCCTGACAGCCTTCAAGGACCACATCCTTCCAGGACAATTATTGGTAAAGACAGACAACACCACAGTTATGTGGTACATAAACAAGCAGGGGAGAATCCACTCGTACCCCCTCTGCAGACTAGCCATGGCTCAGTGGAACACAGCCTTGAGCTACCAAGTACGCCTAGCTCAATTCCTGCCAGGCAAGCTAAATTCACTGACAGACGACTTAAGCAGAAATCTCATGGACCCACACAAATGGAAACTGGAACCAAAAATATTCAACCTCTTGAGGAACAAACGGGGGACTCCAGAGATAGATCTGTTTGCCTCCCCCCCAGAAGTACCAATTGGACAGATTCTGCACAAGGAACTCCCCACATTCAAGCTTGGAAAGTGGATGCCCTGTCCTTTACCTGGGAAAACCTCTCGGTTTATGCCTTTCCCCCTCTGCCTCTTCTCTCGAAGGTTCTGCTAAAGATCAAACAGGACAAACCAAGGACAATTCTTATTGCACCAGACTGGCCTCGCCAGCACTGGTACCCTCTCTTGAGCAGCATGACACTGCTGGATCCATAGCACCTACCTCAGACACCTTCCCTGCTGTCCCAGCAGGCAGGCCGGATTCTGCACCCTCCGCTTCAAACCCTGAACCTTGCAGTCTGGCTAATTCCATGAGTTCTCCAATAGTATCCCTCAGTAAGCAGGTGCTAGAGGTCATTCTGGAAGCAAGGAGACCTAGTACTAGAAAAACCTATGCTGAAAAGTGGAAAAGATACTGTCCCTGGAGCCAGACCAAGTTTATGGGCACTACAGTGCCCAGTTTACCTCATATTCTTCAGTACTTAACAGAAATGCTCCACAAGGGCCTATCCTTCTTGTCAATTAAAATTCATGCCGCTGCAATTTCAGCACATTATAATGCTGAACCACCCCTCTTCTCTCGCCCCCTCTTAAAGCAATTCCTCAGAGGTGCTAAAAATGTAAGACCCCCCCCCCCCAGGTGAGTCCCTACTCCAGCCTGTGACCTTAACTTTGTATTGGAAAAACTCACCCTCCCTCCATTTGAACCAGTTGCAACTGCAGAGTTGAAATTCCTTTCTTGGAAAACAGCCTTCCTTCTAGCCATCCCTTCAGCAAGAAGAGTGTCTGAATTACAGGCCCTCATGGCAGTGGATCCCTTCATTATCAGCCATGCAGACAGGTTTCCCTCAGGTCCACTCCTTCCTTTTTGCCCAAGGTGGTGTCTAGTGTGGCCCATTCATTTGCCTACCTTTTTTCCTAACCCACAAAACAAAGGAGATGAATTCTGCACTCTTTGGATGTGCACGGACAACTTAGATTTTATTTGGGCAGGACTAAGCTTCTCAGGAAATCTGAACAGCTGCTAGTTGGCTTTGCTGTAGGGGCAGAGGGGAAGGCCGTTTCAAAGCTAACCATTTCAAAATGGATAGCCCATTGCATTCATTTCTGCTACAAGCACCATGGAAAACCTACCCCACAGGGGATAAAATCACATTCCACCAGGGCTGCATCTACCTCTACAGCCTTTCTCAGAGGGGTCCCTACTAGGGACATCCTAGAAGCTGCTACCTGGAGCTTTGTTCATACCTTCACCAAGCATTACCACATGCCTATTTTTCTAAATCCAGAGCTGGCTTTGCCACTGCAGTTTTGCATGGCTTAATAGCTGGCCCTAATGCTCTCTAACTTCCTCCTCCCTTCCTTAGCTTTGGGAATCCACCCAAATGTAATGACTGCAACAGTGAAACACGAACACAGGACAGATGTGTACACTTACCATAAATGTAAATGTTCGAGTGTATTCACTGTTGCAATCGTGGTTACCCTCCCTCCAGCCCCCTGACTTCTCTTGGCTCTACCTTTCCTTCTTATTTGGTGTATTTGAGCTTTCTGGTGTATTGCTTTTTGTTGGAGGTGTAACATAACATGTAATTGCTTCCCATTATGGGAACACCTGACATCTGGGGCAAGAAAAACTGATGTAATGGCATCGACTGCATGTTTTATACCCCTGACGACCTGACGTCATGGAAGAAGAGACAGCATACGATGCAGGAATCCAAGACTTTGATATTCAGGCCGGCTGAAGGCTACCTGCAGGCAGATAACCCAAATGTAATGACTGCAACAGTGAATACACTCTAACATCTACATTTATGGTAATTGTACACAACTGTACTGTTCGTATCCTCCCATGTTAGCCCCTAAAACACTTGCAATCAAACCAGTCTCAATTTGTACAATAAAAAACATATTACTAACTTTAAAAGCAACAACCCTTACCCTGGTAACATACCATCTGAATATTTAAAAATTGCTGCTGATGTCTTAGCCTTTCCTATCTCTTCTAATCAGCGTCTCCATCACTGAAAGTTATGTCAGGAATAGAAAAGGTGCCATGTTCATCCTCTCCATAAAGGTGGAAACTCTAATGAGCTCTCAAACTTCAGGCCTGTGGCCATACTGTCTCCACTTTCAGACATTCTGGAGAAGTGTATCCAGTCGCAACTTCTCAGCTTTTTCCCAGACAAATTCCTACTTTCACAGCATAGTTTCTATCCTTTTCATAGTATATATGCAACTCTCCTCAATTTTATAACATCTGTTAATCAATATTGAAACTCTGGGAACTTGCCTCAGCACCTTTCCTAGATTTTTCCAAAGCTTTCAATATGGTGTTCCATCAGAAATTGCTTAAAAAAACAGTTTGCTTAGGAATACATGAAACGTCACTATCTTTGTTCTCCAGCTACCTCTCAAATAGGCAACAGAAAAAGTATTGCTCAATCCTGTCTCATTCCTACATTACTTGATGCTTCACCCGTCTTGTTTAATCTACAATCCACTCAACTCTCACTCTTGCAATAGTGCTATAAAAAGGTTGGCGGAATTTGAAAACAGTTATCACTGTAAGATGTATTACTATTTGGCCTTAAAACAACTTCCGTGTTTAGAGCTAAGGCATTACATTGCACTTTCCCAACTAGTCACTTACCACAAATGTGCCTTTTGTCTAGACAAATGCTCTAGTTTGAAACGTATTCTCCAACTGTATAATCCAAGTAGACAGCTGAAATCCACTGAAAAATATTAATAATTGTTACAAATAACAAAAAAGAACAAACAACTGACCAGGAAGCCAGAGACCACAGCAAATAAATCCAACAATGGTAGAAACTTCTCCAGTTTGCAGCTGTTGTAGAAAACAAATAATCCTTTATTGGTAAAACTACTGCAGTTCACAGTTGAGCACTTTCATCTAAACTTAGACTTCTTCAGAACCATGAAAACACCTTTAAACACTGAATTTAAAAGCTCAGAGAAGTAAAACCACACTTCCAGGAAGTGTCAATCAACAGGCAGGCTGTGCAAAGCCCGGGAAAGTTTTTTAAAGGTGTACACACACCCAAAAAATACTTCCTCATTAAACCAAGTAAAAATGGCTAAAAACAAATCTAGAATGTCAAAATAATACGGAAAGCCATAATAGTTGAAAAATTTTGCTCAAACTATGTTGGCTATTAAGTTCACTAGCAATGGAAATATAGTCATTCAGTTCAGGTGGATTTGCTGTGTCCAAAGCCAGCTGCCAGTAAATCTCACAATGTAGACATCTGTTTTCCCAATTACCAGCAAAGGCACCTGCTTCCACCTGTTCAATCCCAAAAAAGTGAACTACTTAAAATTGCACTATGTACAAGCAGGCCTAGTCATAGCACTCTTCATGTCCTTTTTGGATATACTATAATAGTGTTGGTATACCCTTTTGTTGAGTGCATTTTTAGTCTTACCAATATAGAAGGCAGGGCATGACAGACATTTCGCCAAGTAGACTAACCTCTCTGATTGGCATTTGAACTTACCACAGATGTTTGTATGCATAACTTTTTCTGTTATGTCACCTTCGTAGCTAGTTTCAGTATAAGTGCACCGATGGCAACATCCACATTTTGTTGTAGTCCAAGAGTCACTTTGTCTGGAAACAATGGGTTTCTCCAATAATCATTTTATGTTAGGCTTCTTCTTAAAGGTGAATGCAGGGAAATCAGGAATATTTTGTTCGAGTTCCTTATTACAATGTATAATGGCCCAATTTCTCCACACCACTTTCTGGCTATCTTTAGAGCCCAATGAGTAATGTAAAGCCATATTGGTGTGGCCAGGAGAGTCCTTACTTTTGTTCGTCTTGTCTTTCAGCTTAATATTATCAATGTCATAACTAATAATCGGTGAATACCTATTGTCTCTGTCTTCCCACACATCCTTCTGAAGATTATCAAGAAGAGTTTCAGGATACCCTCTTTCCAAAAACATAGATTTGAGGGTGTCAAACTGTGTTAAACAGTTATCATAGATGTCAGCTGAGAAATCCTGATAAGTTGGCTTTTCACAATCCCCTTCTTTTGATGGAAAGTGTGGCAGCTGGTATGCAACAAACAAAATAATTACAGAAGGTGTGCTTCCTGTAAATCTGTGTATCCATTCCACCATACTGCTCTTTCTTGATTTTGATGTCCAAGTAGTGGATCTGAGCTGGGTCAACATGGTGGGTAAAGCTTAAAAAAGTAGCACTAGACTGCAGTTCATCCATAAAAATATCCAATTGTGTCTCTGTACCTTATCAAAGGTCAGTAAATCATCCAAGTAGTGAAAATATCCCATGCACTTTTTTGAATAAAGGGAGCTTGAACAAAGTCATAAGTTCCCATCTCATCAAGATGATGTTTGCAAAGGTGGGGAATGTATTCAGCCCCCATAGCCATGCCTTTCAGCTGCTTGTAAAATTCCCCATCAAACATCAAATTGTTTTCAATATAACCTCCATGAAATCACAGACCTGTGTGGTGTCTGAAAGTGTAAGAGCACCATATTGTGTCACCATTTCACCAAACCATAATAGACCTTCCTCATGGGGAATTACAGTGTATAAACTCTGGATGTCACAAGTCACAAGAGGACATTCACTACACAGACCAATTTTCTGATGTTTATCTAAAAGATTCCAGGAATCGCAGACAGTGTGAGGAAAACCTTGAACAAGGTGTCTCAACTTGTAGTCTATGAACTTAGCCATTGGCTCCATGACCGAACCACTGTCAACAACAGTAGGACGTAGGGGGGGAGCCAACACCTTTGAGTGAATTTTTGGGATGCTGAAAATCTTTGGAATTGTTGATTTTTGCACTAAAAGATAATCTTATAGACCCTGAGATAGTGTTCATCCAAGAACACTTTGCCCTATAAGCAATATTGATCTCGTTGATAGAGACCATACAGTACATCTCCTTGTCATTCAACAGTCTGTAAACTTGTATATTTCATCCAGTCCATAATAACTAATCCCCCCCTCCCTTATCAGGTTTCATGCACCTGATGTTCTTGTCGTTAATGATACTGTTTAGAATATCCCTGTCAGCCTTGGAAAGATTATACATTTTTTTCCTGTTCTTTTTGTTGAATAGTTCTCTAATTTCTTTCTTGCAGGACTTTTCAAAAAATTGTATGACAGGGTGCAGTGGGGTGTTAGTCAAACTCCTCCTCCTAAACTCGTTCAAGAAGTCAGATTCACCAAACAGTACATGAAAGTTGGGTTTACGCATAAAAAGTTTAAAATCAAGTACAGTGTTCACCATGTTGGCCTGAGATGCTGTTATAAAATTAAATCCTTTAAGGAAAAAGGTTGTGATGTTCAGGGCCTATGTTTAAGTCAGAAAAATTGTAAATATTGAAACCAAAGAAAGAAATAACCTCTATACCTGTACATGGGTGTGAAGGAAAAAAGCTGTTGTTAATGTTTATCATTTCTTGGCTGGGTGACCCCGGTTCCGCTTGTTTCAAACTCCTTGATCTCATCAGGTAGAAATT
The DNA here is from genome assembly GCF_019279795.1 of Protopterus annectens. Classification (NCBI taxonomy): domain Eukaryota; kingdom Metazoa; phylum Chordata; order Ceratodontiformes; family Protopteridae; genus Protopterus; species Protopterus annectens. Next base: position 783,922,497 of record NC_056746.1, on the reverse strand, counting down.
CCCTTGTCCTTGTATGGGTCAGTGTTCCTGGTTGGCTATCCTCTCTGACTTTCACAGGAGTACCTCCCCTAAAGGGACTTCACTGTGATGTACTTTGTCACTGTCGACAATGTCCTTCTCGTAGCTTACCCAGTTTTTCGACTTGCCTCCACCAGTATAGGGTGGCTTGGGATACACGGTTCTATTATGATGTTCACTGTCATCCCTGAGCAGCCTCTTGTCCTTCCTGTTCTTAATATGTGCCAGTTTGTTGTCAGTCTGTCGAATCACTAGGTTTAAAATTGGATTTGTATTTATGCAAGTCAAGATCTGCTGCAATAGACTTTACAAATTTTGCAATCTCCTGTGTCCCAGGATGCTTTCTAAATAGCAGGAAACCTAACAGGGCCGCTGGAATTACTATTTAACTGTAGCCTCCAAACAGGCTTCATGCCTCATGAATGGAGAAAGGCAACAGTCATCCCTCTGCACAAAGGTGGGCCATCTACAGACCCTGGAAATTACAGACCGATAGTCTCACTAGTCTTGTATGTAAAGCCATCAAAAGTAATTATCATGGAGATGATTATAGTAAACCTCCAGACACTGGACTCAACCCAGTTTGTTTTGTCAAGGGCAGATCATGCCTTCTCAATGTGGTGGAATTCTTTGAGAAGGTCACCAAAAGCAGTGCATGAGGGCAAAATCGTTCACACTGCCTACTTACTTTGACCTGGCCATGGTGTTTGTCACAGTACCCCACTTGGGCATTGTTGACAAACTCAAGAGGTTAGGTACAAACCCATGTGTCACCTGCTGGATAGCCAACTGGCTCGCAGAAAAGACCCAGGAAGTTAAAATTGGGGAGTCCACCTCTACAAAGTGGCCAGTCACAAGTGGAGTCCCTCAAGGATCAGTTCTTGGACTTTTCCTTTTTTTATATTTACTTTTGAGAAGTCAAGGCTAATGTCAGTTGTCTCTGGCTGACTAAATTTGCAGATGATTGCAAATTAGGAGCTGTCATTGAATCTCATATTGACACAAATGTTCTCCAGGAGGGGCTGACACAGACAAACAACTATTGTCAGAGCCATGGACTGAAACTAAATGCCAAGAAATGCATAATAGTATCCTTTGGGAAGTCATCCATCCCTGGTAACTGTCATATTGACAACATACCCCTTAGAGTTGACCCAGTAGTTAGGGACTTGGGGAACACACACAGATAATAATCTAGCCTTTGATCATCACGTGTCTACAGTGGTGAGGAAATCATTCTATGTTGCGCAACCTATAAACAAAATATTGTACCGTGCATTTGTCTTTGCTTTGATTTCTGTTCCACTTCCATGTACGACTTGGCTTTTTGTGAACTGTTAAAAATGCTAAGACTCAGCCGGTCACACACTGTACTTCTTCGTGACCAAAATTTGGAACTCTCTTCCTCTCACTCTAAGAAACAAAGTAAACACCAACTCTTAAAGCACAAACAAGAGAATCCCTAAATGTACCTGGTTGTGTAGATGCTCAACTAAATGATAGCTATCTTGCCCTTACTTTATTCTATTCTTTCTAAGCACTTTATCCTCTGTTGTTGGTCCAAATCTTCCTCCTTGTCCTCTACCTCGTATTTCTTCTGCTTGTCCTAAAACATTCTATATCTCTCATTTCTTAATACTAATCTTCAATTTCCTCCTTTTCTCTCCTTCTACCAAGTTCATTTCAAAATATCGTTCATAGCACTTTACGTGATGCTGCCATTAATGATGCCCTGTTTAAAATTTGTATATTTGTTGATTGTTTGTATATCTCTGTTTACTTTGTTCTTTATGGAATGATGCATTTTTTTGAGCTTTTCTCCACTGTCCTCTGCTGAAAATGGGTAACTTTTGACACAGTCAGATGCTAAATAATTGCAAAAAATGAATTTGTCTTGCATTTATAGTAAACCATAGTCATTGTGTATTCAGTGACAAGTAATATAGATTATAATGTGGTAGATCATGCCACCATGAATTTTAGGGGTAATTAGTTTTTTATAACTAATTTTCACAGATTTAGGGACCCATATAAATTATGCTTAGATTTAGTCTGGTTAAATAATTTTTAAGTTATTGCTGGAATTGAAGATCTAAGGTAGAAAATTTTAGGGAAGTATTTATTTTAATAATTGCTGTTTGAAATGAAAAGTTTATCGTAGATTATCTGTGGAGATAATTTTGTATCTGTGTCCAACATTTTTCGTGTTAAGAACTTAATTTCGTATTCTGAGGGAAAGCAATGTGTAGGTAAGTGAGCTTTATACATTTAGTAGGAAAAATAGGTGATTTAGTTAACTTTAGTTTATAATTAGAGTACTTGGAGAAGGAATGAATAACCTGAAGTGTCATTGGTAGATCAGTGTTAGGTCGAGTTAAATAAATATTAATGACATCAGTGAGAGCTGCAAATTGGACATTATGACCTAAGCAATTAGAAATATTATAATAAAAATTCTAAAGTAAAGAAAGGAAGAGTGAGTCTGTATTATATATATATATATATATATATATATATATATTTTTTTTTTTGAATATGTGAGATGAATAGGGCAGACATGTCTGACATCATTATTAATTTTGATGGGTGGAAAATCCATTTAATTATTAACTGAGTGGTAGGGTTGCTGTATAGAAATTGTATATATTGAGGTAGGGAAACCAAAATTTTCCATAACTAAGAAAAAGAAGTGAATGTTTACCCTATCAAATTCCTTGGATGTGTCTACTGATATTACAAAGATGTTTGGTTTGTTTGGGTATATTAATTTTTGTAAAGTATCCAGTGTGAGTTTAGTCCATCATCTGTCTGTGTGCATTTTATGAATGAAACCAGATTGATCATTAGATAGGATTGAAGGCAGAATATTAAGTAGATTTGTGAAGACAGCTGTTATTTTTTTTTTATATTTTGTTTGATAAGAAAAATTGGTCTTTTATAGGAAATTTCAGTAATGTCCTTGTTTGTTTTGGGGATAAGTATAGTTTTTGATTGGTTAAGTTAAAGTAAAAAATTTTAGATATAATTTCTATCAGACTTTTACAAAATTCCAGTGACTATCTGTCTGAACTTGTTGCTTTGCCTAATTTTAAAGATATGAGTGACTTTGTTAGTTCTTATGATAGAGCCTATACTGGTATATCTACTTTTTATACAGGTTAATTTTCTTATATCAGTTTTAAATATCCTGCTGCATCTACAGTTGGTGTTCTGCTGTATATGGAGTTCTTAATCTTTTATTATGCCCTTTTCTTCTCATGGGTTTCATTATGAAATATTTAATTTTTAGAAGCTTTACCAACAGGAGTCATTGCTGGTGCTTTCACAGGAGCAATGTACGTCTTTCTTTTAATTCTCAGCTGCGGCTGTTCACACATACTAAGGTCTAGAATTTAGAAGTGAAAGTTCTAAAAGTGCTTCTGTTTCTTCTTTTGAAGTAGCAGATAAATCATACATTGGAGTCTTAACCACTTGATACAAAATGATTTGTCTTCAAAATTTCCAGAATTTTCTCCACAAGCTTTTAAAACAATTTTTTTATTTGAAGTACTTGAGATTTTGCTGCACTAGCAGAACACTCTTCCAATCAATTCATGTAGCAGTCTAGTTCTGTTTTAAGGATTGATGGGCTGAGTTTCATTGAGAGAGTTAGTTTATTGCGTAGGTTTGCAATATGAAGTCACATTTCATTGTACAGTTGGAATTATTTTTTACTGAGTCCAAGTGTCCTGTTTTCAGGCCACTGGTTGTATTTTTAGCAAAGGGCTTCAAATATTAAGGGTCCTTTAATGCATTTTATGTTAGGGATATGTCTCTTCTAAACAGGTGTTAAGATATTGAGTGATAGAGAATTACTGTACTCATTGACTAAAAAACAAACCTTGAAGCTTTTTGATGAATCTTTGTGTCTTCAGTTGCCTCAGATAGTGAGTAGGTTTCAGAACATTCTTTGAAAGGACAAATACGAGCTGTGTACAGGGAAGTTACCTCCCTGTGGCTGTTAAATCCATTGAGGATCTGGATGTTAGAGGCTATATAGCTATCAAATGTTTGGTCATTATCTGCAAAGACCCAAGTTTTAATTGCAATTTTAGTTGCTTTTCATTATTATTGTGTTAAGCTGTTGTGTGTGTCTGTGTATGTTTTGGGGGGTGTCAAATGCTGCATTTAAAGTTAAGGTTTTTTCTACTGCAGCATTTATGTATAACAGTAAGTGCTTTTTGAAAGGTTGTAGTATTAGTGGAGTTAAGGACTATGCTCCCCAGTGAGCAGTTGTCGTAATATTTGGTGATTTTATACATTCATACATAAGTACTAGACCCGTGGTCCAGGAGACTATTGAAAAGCCTATCCAAGTTTCCCTGTTGCAGTGTCATTTTACTGACTTGCTCACAGTCACCCACAGGATGCAAATAGAGGATGAGGGAATCAAACACTGGACTACAGAAAGTAGCTCATTAACAGTCATAGGCTTAATCCTGTGACTCAAGTGTTTTGACAGTTACACAGTTTTGATATCTAAAATAAAACTGCCACAAAGGAGTTGTCCCTAGGAGAAATTATTGAAGGATTCTAGTGGTGGCAGGGTTGGTAGGGACAGGAGTCTTTCCTTTTTCTTAGCTGTTGCATACTATCATGTAATAAGGAGTTATGTGTTCAGGTTGTTATAGCTTCATAAATGTAGATTCCTGCATTTTAAGTATGATTCCATTATACAGCATAGTGTTGTGAATGCTTTAGATGGGCTGAGTTACACTGCAAGGAGACAGAAGCCTTCATCTGTGTTTGGGCTAGTGGTTACAGCCCTAAAAATGTGAGGTTATACATACAAGAGTTTCATTGACAAATACATAGTAGGCTTGGTCATGGAGAAGGGGGGTTTCCTGTGCCTGCCCAAGTAAGTTGCATGATGGTGCTGTCATTTTAAACAGTATACTTGTGAGATTAGTCTGTTTTTAATTATATGGATTTGAGGAATAGCCTACCTTGTTGATTAGGACAACAGAAGCTGCTTAAAGATATTGCGGACATAGTCAATTTTAATGACCTTTTAAAAATATGCATAAGTGAATATACCAAGCTGTTTTTGCACAGATTAGGCTTCCTGTTATTTCATCTGGTCCCTTTAAAGTTGTGTTTCTGGCCTTACTGAACGCTAGGAATGATTACCTGGTCTTATCTGCCTGAGAATTTTCTAATCCGGTGCACAAGTGGCGCACTGCTTTGGGAAGTAGGCCTGAGTGATGATAATGAGAATTAATACAAAAGGTTGCAGTGCAAAATTCACTTGAAACAGAACTATACACTTTAGGGTGACAGTATAATTTTATTTTTTATTTGCATCTACTGTGTAAATTCTCTTTTGTAGTTGAATGTGGGTAAACGTTTTCTGCTTTTACTCATTTCTGTAAATGATTTTGTGATTGTATTTACCTGGGATGGGCTTGATACGATCCGTGGCGATTAATATAGTACTTTGTTAAACAAACCTAAATAACTAAATGGTTTCTTCCATATTTTGAACTTTTCGGAAGATGTAACCCTTTCAGTAAATTTGTTTGCATAATTCTTTGTAATCATCACAATATATTTTTATTTCAGTAATTTATTAGCTTATCCTGGAATTTGTTTTATTTAGTGTTTTATTAATACTTGGCAATAATTATAAATTAAAATATTTCCTTATATAATTTTTTCCAATATATTCATATATACAATACATTTTAATGATTCATATTAATGTTAAATACAGCAATTAACATGTGCATACACACACAAAACCCCCCACATATTAGCTTTTTGCAATATATGCATGATGTGCATAGCATTAATGTTCATTGGACTCCATCCCAATCATTTATAGTATTGATAAAAGATAAGGCAGTTCATTGCAGACAGTCAACAAGAAAATGAACAGTCCTATTTCTGCTCAAAAAATTCCTTTAAATACTGAAAATGTAACCAGCTGTTGAACTTAGTAGATGTAGAAGGCAATGTTATTTTTGCTCCTAAAGTTGTATTTTTTTCCATAACTAAGTGTAATAACTGAAGGAATTCCAAGCAATGAGTTGGATCTTTTTGTTTCCATTTTCCTTTGTTTTTTTTTTTTTTTTTTTGCACTTGCCAGAATGGTAAATTATATATTTCAAATCTGCTTTGGTTTCTGTTTTACACCTCCAACAAATTACTTACTTAGTATTTCATATCTTGGAAATTCTGTCAGTAGTATAAAATAGGTTCAGAAGTACTTACTAGGCTATTGATCTGTGAGGATCTTCACAGCCTGGTCATGCATTCCTACCAAGTTCCTGGCTGTAGTAGTTTAGTACCTAGGCTGCTATATATTTTGGGAATTCTTCTATAACTCCTTGTGAGATGGTCCTTAATATTGTATGAGAACCCTTTATATAGTATGTATGAATAACCATAGTCCTGGAGCAGGTGTTTGCATGTTCACCTTTCCATAAGGGACAAGGGTGCCAAATCAGGGTAAATGTTCAGTTTTCCTTCCATGCATCCCAAGATGTGTTTGAATAAAATGCTCTGTGAATATATTTCCAAGTGAATATTTACAAAAGGAAGCTTGAGTGGTTTTAACTATAGCTTTCAGTGTTTGTTTATCTTTTCCCAAGAAATTTCTCTTTCTGAAGTACATATTTCACACAGGTGTTGTGTAATAAATCTTTGTATTCTATTTTGTATACAATATATTTTTATATGGGTATAGTTAAAATGATTGAAATACATGAATGTTGATATCACTAATGTCAACAATGTAGATGTTGACGCATCACTACATATGCACTGAAGAATAACCACAGTACATGCAAACAAATAAAATAAAATACACAAACACTATTTTTTGTAAGAGGCAAGCCATCTGCACTCCCACATCCCATTTCATGATCGCACAATCAATAGGGAAGGGGCATATTCCCCAATCTCAGGTTATCTTTATTACACACCTTTCAACCATATGTTTTGTTACCAATGTTGTTGTTGTTGTTGTATCTTTCGGCTTTTCCCGGTTAGGGGTTGCCACAGCGGAACTCTGGTCTGCTAATGATTGGTAGTTGATTTTTACGTGCCGAGTTACCAGCCCTGACGCACAACCTTCAACGAAGGTACGCCCATTCACGCATGTCTCCGCACAGAAGACGCTCTAACAGAGAATCGAACCGGACAGCGTCTTACTGTGAGGCGACAATGCTACCGCAGCACCGCGTGTATGTTTTGTTACCAATGTATGTAGGTAAAACAGATGTCTATGGATGGAAGGTGTGCTGATTGATTTGCTGATTAACTACTTATCAGTAGTTAATATTCTTTTTTTTTCTTAAGTCCAGTTTCAGTAATATTCTTTCTGTCAGTGGTAATGAATGTGTTACCTTGTTGATTGTATACTAATCCTTTCCTCTTTCATCAGATTATACTCTTGAATCAGATTGTTTGTGTTTTGTTTATTTTTTTAGCTATACATTTGTAAGGTCTATTGCAGTCTTTATCTGCCAAATGTTTATTCTCGATCTTTTGGTACCTTCTATCAATACTCTGGTTGCACAAAAGGGGTAAATAATACTTATCTACTTTTTAAAATGTACTTGGTTATTTTTGCATTGAGATAGTATTAATATTTATATCATATTTTAAATATGTTACATTGGAAAAAACATTCAGTAATAACAACAGCACTTTGTCTGTAGCTTGAGGTAGTAGTTTACATCTTCTTTCTCTAAATAATTGTAAATGAAATCTTTTCAATTTAGAATCGTATGCATTATCTAGATAATGGATAATTACCTTAATGTATGAGGCTTGAATAACTAACTCTATATCACGGAATTTTTGACTTTTATCCTATTTTTTTATGATGTTTATATGTTACTGTTAGTTTGCTCGGAAACCATAATAATTTTAGTGGCTTTTAAAGCTTAAAGCTTGGGAAACCAAATTGCTCTGTGATATTAAATAAATAAGACCAGTTAATTAAATCAAAGGCCTTTTCAGTATCTAAGTTAATAATGGAAGAGTTTTTCTTTTTTTATCACTAATTACATCTAGAAGAGTAAATTATCTTTTTTAGTGTGAACATCAGCTAAATTGGGAATATAGGCCTTTGTCTTTTTAATTTAAATCAAAATCTTATATTCTTTGATGTCCATCTATTCCAATGTTGCAGTATTCTATTTGTGGGTTTACCCTTCTTCCTCTCCAGTTTGTCTGACCAGGTTTCCAAAGATTTTCAGTCCCTCTTGGTGTGTCAGATGTCTGATGTGGCTACAGGAACGTGGGCCATAAAAGGGATGTCTGCACGCACCAGCCCTCAGAACTTTTCAGCCACCAGTCGTACACCAGGTGCTCCTGCTTCTCGCAGACATCGGATCAAAAAAGATTAAGTACCCTGCTGGAGATTCCTTCAGTCCTACTTTGTTGTTAATTATAGTCTGTTAATGTCATCCGGTAAGGGCAAGTGCGGTCAGCAGATTCCTCACAAAGACACGCTTGACCAGTGTCTTTTTTATCCAGGCAGGGAACACGACCACAAGAACTGTGCCATTTGCCAAATGTTTGTCCCTAAGACCTTACAACGCCGTTCGCAGGCCTTACACTTGTGTTTAGAGAATCAGCGCTTGAAACAAATAATTTTAGGGATGGAGACAGCACCTGACATTCCATATGAACCACCTAGGAAGAAGGCCAAGTCCTAACGGCCTACTTCATCTGCTGCGCGTCTGTTTGCCATACATCAGTCTGCAACCTATGTCAGCTTGATTGAGGATTCGGCATCCGCTGGTGTAGATAAAGCAGGCATCTCTGAGGAAGCTGCACAATCTCGAGTGGATGACATGTCCACAGAGGATTTACTGGCACCTGCCTTAGACACTGAGGGGGAACCAGCATTCACCTGGGGCCCATCGGATAACACCTCCACCATTCCGACGCCTGCCCTAGGCCTCTTCCTAGCCAGACGCCGGCAAGGCCTTTAATGAAAAAACAAAAAACAAGACACCTCACTCCAACCTCTGAAAGCATGCCGGATTGGCAGGCCTTCAGCCAGAGTTTGTTCAATGCCTTTATGACCTTTAGGCCTTCTGCAGAGCCCTCTGCCACTGCTCCTCCCCTCCTTAGTCTCAGACCTCCATCCCAGGAAAGGAGGGTAGATCATCCTGAAGAAGAGGAATTGTCTGATTCCTCTGAGGACTCTCTTTTTTACTCCTCCCAGATCTCATCCTCCCTGGGATATGGATCTCCTGTGGAGGGCTCTGTTGAACATGACTCCCCTGTAAAGGATCTTAGATTTGGGGAAACTATTAATAAAATGAAAGACCACTTGAAGTGGCAATCCTTGGATATGTCTGACATACAAGAAAAAGTTTTATGACCTTGGTCAGATGGACTCTCCCAGTCCTTCTGCCATTCCTCCTATTCAACCTGCATTCTTGGATGCTTTTGCCTCAGCCTTCATTAGCCCTGACTCCCAACCTCCAGCCCCACGTAGAACAGACAGACTCTATAAAGTCCCTGAGATGGAGAAATTTCTCTGTGTGTCCTCCTGCTGATCCTGCCAGTATTTCCATCACTATGGACAGGGCCTCCAAGCTGCTGCCTACCACTACTGTCCTCCCTTCTGATAAAGGCAGCAAGACTATGGAGAGGTTGGGAAAGAAAATTTATACTTCTGCTACCCTCTCATTTATAGCCACAAACTACAAACTCTTATGACCAAATACTCCTTAGCTCTGCTGGACAAAGCCTCTAAAGATTTAGTTGACATCCCTGACTGTGCAGCCAAGGCCTCCTTGTCTTCACTGATAGCACTCATCTCTCAAGTGAATAGACACTCCCTGAGATGCAGTTATGATGCAGCTGAAGCCTCAGCCAGGTCAGCTGCATCAGCTTCAGTACTAAGGAGGTACTCATGACTAAGATTACAGCCTCTCTTAGATTGCTTCAGGGCCAAACTCCTTGACTCGCCTTTGGATCACTCGGCCCTTTTTGGTGCAAAAGTGGCTGACCTATTCAGATCCTTACAACAGAAAGGAAAAGAATCACAGGACCTAAAACATATCCTGGTCTCGCCTGTTTCCAGGTTCCAGAGGAACTACACTGCAAATACCCAGTTTATCAGGAAAAACCTCCAGGCCTGCAACTTCCCAGTCTAGAAGACCCCCTAGAAGTCAGCCTGCTCAGGCTAGGCCTTCTCAGTCTTCCAGCCAAAGGCCCCCCCCCCTTTCCTGATGGGGAAGGTAGTGTCTGACTGCTTGCCAAAATTTCAATCCCCACCCCCCCATCAATTTCTCTTTTTGCCCATCTCTCTCAGTGTCTCCCATCCATTCCTCTTTTTGCCCATCTCTCTCACTGTCTCCCTGTGTGGTCACTCATTACCACAGACAAATGGGTTCTGTCCATCATACAGGACGGCTTCTTCATTTTCTGTATCCACCCCTCCATCAAGACTGGGCATACCACAGCCTCCTTCCAGTCAACTACCTGTCCTCCATCAGGTTTTGGAAACCTTGCTACTACAGGACACCATAGAACCAGTTCCTACACAAGCAAAAAGAAAAGGATTCTACTCCAGAAACTTTTTTATACCCAGAAAAGAAGGGCCATGGAGGTCAATTCTAGACCTCTCACGCCTCAACCCCTTCCTAAAAGTTTCTACTTTCAGGATTCTCACCCTACCTACTCTTTCCACTCATCCTTCCACAGGGTTTCATGGCAACCCTGGACATAAAGAATGCATACCATCACAGACCTATAAAGCCTGCCTTCAGGAAATACCTGAGATTCCTGACAGGCTCATCTCACTTTCAGTTCTGTGCCTTGCCCTTTGGGCTTTCTACTGACCCCAGGATATTTACAAAATGTCTGGCTCCAGTCATCGCCTACTGCAGAGAAAAGGGAATTCAGATATTCCCTTACCTAGATGACCTCCTAATCCAGGCAAAAGGCAAGGAAACTCTTCTCTGCCACTCCCGGGACCTTCTGGTAATCCTAAAGTCTCTAGGGTTCATGATCTACTTCCCAAAGTCCCACCTCAGCCCCACACAGGATATTGTCTTCCTGGGTTGCAGGATCAGGACAGACCTCATGAAGGCCTTTCTTCCAGCAGAAAAGGTGGTATCCCTCCAAAACCACCTTCTTACTGCTCTACAATCAACAGAACTGACTGCAAGACAGTTTCTCAGGCTTCTAGGTTATATGGCAGCTACCATTCCCATGTTGACCCTAGCAAGGATGAACATGAGGAAACTTCAGTGGTACCTCCAGTCAGTGTGGATCCAACACTCCCTCCCTCTAAAGTTCAGGATCCCGCTGCCCCTAGCTTGCATCAGGAACTGAGATGGTGGGTGGCCCAGGTAGCCCAAAGCCCAGGACTGCCCCTGAAATCACCCTCTCAGACCTGGGCTGGGGAGTGACTCTGGGGAAAAAGGAAAGTACAAGGTTTGTGGACAGACAGACACAAACAAGATCACATAAATGTAAGAAAAATGAGAGCCATCCTCCTTGCTCTGCAGGCCTTCCAGCCCTATCTAGAGCAGGGCCCTCTAAAGATATTCACAGACAACACCACAGTCCTGTGGTATCTCAACAAGTGGGGAGGGACCAAATCCTACCTTCTATGCTGACTAGCTCTGTGGGTGTGGGTACTGGCTGCCTCACAGGGGATCACCCTCAAGGCAGCCTACATCCCATCCCTGCACAACTCCCAGGCAGATTAAAGACCTGTTTGCCTCCTCCATACACAGGCAGCTTCCTGTCTACAGCACCAGGACACCAGACCCCAAGGCATTAGCAACAGATGTCTTCACGATAACCTGGAAGGGGAAATTCCTGTAATGCATCCCCCCCTTCTCATTGAACATTCAGCAGAACTCTCCCAAAATCTTGCTGGTGACTCCCTACTGGCCAAGACAGCACTGGTTCCCTCCTCTTCTTCACCTGTCCAAGGGCAATCACCACAATTTTACCCCCTTCAGTGGATTTGCTCACACAGAACATGGGGACTCAGATACACCCACAGTGGCAATTCATGCACCTCACCCTGTGGCTAATAGGATTCTGATCCCCTTCAGACACCTGTATAATGAGGACGTTCTCACTGTCGTGCAGGAGGCCAGGCAACCCAACACAAGGAAATCCTGTCTCTCTAAGTGGAAAGGGTTTTCTATTTGGTGTCACAAAATACAGTTGGACTCGCTGGAAAGCGATATGCCTCTCATTCCGTCATACCTGTGTGAACTCATGTGGACAGGGTTGTCTTGCTCATTACTGAAGGCACATCTGTCGGCTATCTCTGGCTGCCTCACTCTGGATCCACCCCTTGCATCCAGACTCCCTTCCAAACTTTTCCTTAAAGGTGTATTACACTTAAGACCACCCAGGAAACTGTCGCCCCCACCCTGGGACCTAACTGTGGTCTAGAAAAACTCACGCTAGCCCCTTTTGAGCCAGCAGATAAGGCCACCTTAAAATGCTGCACATGGAAAACTGTATTGCTGGTAGCTCTGATGTCTGCCAGAAGGGTTTCAGAATTGCAAGCTCTTATGGCTTCACCAGTTTTCCTAATCTTCCACCTGGACAGGGTGACCCTCAGGACAAACCCGTCATTCATTCCCAAAGTAGTGAATGACCTATCCTTGAACCAACCCATCCACTTTGCCCACCTTCTTCCCTAACTTGCAGGGAGTTAGTGAGAGAGTGCTACATTCCCTAGACGTCCACAGACAAGTTAGGTTTTATCTTCATAAAACCAAACCCTTTAGGAAATCAGACCAGCTCTTTGTCTCCTTCCACCCCAGAGCCTTGGGGAAAGCTGTGAGCAAACAGATCATTTCAGCCTGGATCTCCAGGCCATTTCCTTCTCCTACTAACACCATGGTAAGACCTTGCAGGGCAATGTCAAGGCCCACTCCACCAGAGCAGTGGCCTCTTCTGGAGCCTTCTTTAAAGGGTTAGACACCAACTCCATATTTGAGGCAGCCCACTTGGTCCTCAGTCCACAACTTCACCAAACACTGCAAACAGGACCATATCTCCAGAGCCAGGGCGGTGTTTACCAGGGCTGTCCTACATGGATTCCTGGAAACTTCATCTAGGCCACCTCCCATTTCTAATTGAGCTTTTGCACTCACCTACGAGTAGAATACTTAAACATTGGAATAGAAGGACATAGGAAAGTTATGTAAAATCTTACCATAACCATAGATGTCCTTCTCTTCCATGTTGCAGTATTCCTTCCCACCCACCTTTCCCACTTGTATGACTGCACTTGCTCTCCCTGGTGATATTGGACAGGCTATGCCCTTACAGGACTGGCTCCGACTGGGGCTTTTACTATATTCTGAGGGCTGGTGCGTGCAGACATCACTTTTATGGCCCACATTCCTGCAGCCACGTCAGACGTCCAACACACCAAGAGGGACTGAACATTTTTGGAAACCTGGCCGGACAAACTGGAGAGGAAGAAGAGTAGACACCACAAGTAGAATACTGCAACATGGAAGAGAAAGACATCTATGGTTATGGTAAGATTTTACATAACTTTCCTTTCTATAAGGAAATATGTCTATAGTCATAGCAACTTTATACATCTTTATTTAATTTGGGGATATATATATAATTAAAGTATACCTGATCTCCACAAATACTTCCAAAAGCAGCAGTTTCATTTATTCTGATTATTCTGTTATATTTTTCTACAATTTGGCCATCCAATCCTGGCTCTTTTATTTTAATTATTTTATTTTAATTTGGGGATATATATAATTAAAGTATACCTGATCTCCACAAATACTTCAAAAAGCAGCAGTTTCATTTTTCTCTGATTATTTTTTTATATTTTTCTACAATTGGCCATCCAATCCTGGCTCTTTTATTTTAATTATTTTAACTCCTTCAGTGTTTAGCAGTTTGCAGATATTAGTTATTGTTAGGTCAGTAAGCTTTTTTTAATATTATGTCCATTTAAACATGTGTAACTTTTAATCTGTGTTCATTATATTCATAGGTTCATACTAGGCTATCTGCCCTAGGGCATCTACAAGCCTAGCCAGTGTGTGTTTGGCTGTCGCCACCCATTTTAAATGAATTTTGCTATGCCCTTTTTCGAGGTTAGTATACTGAACCTCTGTCTAACAGTGACACAGAAGTGATATCCGGAGTAAATCAATGATCTCCCATCCACTCATCAAGATTCCTCTTGAAGAGAGTCAATGAGGGACTCTGCCTAACCTGGACTGGGATTTTATTCCAGAGTGAAGGGAGCCTCTGGGTTATGAATCTTTCCCTCCAGCATGTCCTATTTATTTCAGTGCTGAGGTTCAAGTCTCTCGAGCGTGTAGCTCGATGGGATTTGGATTTTCTGAGGTGTGCAGCATGTCCATTAATTCCGGGTTGGACATGGCTTTATACATCAGGCACAGATCACCTCTGAGTAGGCGGTATGCCACTGAGTAGAGCTGGAGTTTCTTTAACTGGGCAGCATATGGCATCTGTTTGAGCCCTTTGATCCTCTTGGTGAGCTACTTTTGGGGTCTTTCCAGTTGCTGCAGGTGTCTGGTAAGGTACATCCCAAAAGGAGTATTGTACTCAATTATGGGCCTGATGAGGGATGAGTAAAGAGGCACGATGACCTCCCCTGATCTAGATGTGAATCCTCTCAGGATTAGGTGGGCTGTATAAAATGTTTTTCTAACCACTTTGGCCACGTGGTTGTCGAATGAGAGTTTGCTATCAACTTGGGTTCCCAGGTCCCTAATTACTTCTTCCATACTTAATGGATTACCATCTATGTGGTAATTTGTGGGCACTTTGTTTTTGCCGAAGGGGATGACTATACACTTTTTGGCGTTTAGATTGAGGCCATGGCTCTGGCACCAGTTGTCTGTTTCTATGAGGCCCTTTTGTAGGATGCTTGTGTCGGCTGGAGAGTCGATTATGGCACCCAGTTTGCAGTCATCTGCGAACTTAGTCAGCCACAGTCCTTTCGTGTTGGCCTGTACCTCCGAGAAATATATACCGAATGAGAGGTCCCAGGACTGAGCCTTGTGGGACGCCACTTGTAACTGGTTTGGAGTCTGACATGGCTCCAGCAATTCTAACCATGTGGGTTCTGTCCTTGAGCCAGTTTGCAACCCATCTAGTGACATAGGGGTTTATATTTAAGCTGGTGAGATTATCTATAATGCCCGAGTGGGGTATTGAATTGAATGCTTTTGCGAGGTCCAGGTAGGCTCTGTGGACAACCTTCCCCTCGTCAATGGCCTTGGTGACTGTTTCAAAGAAATCGACCAAGTTTAAGAGGCAGGATCTGCCCTTAACAAAGCTGAACTGGATAGGATCCAGTGTCTGTAGGTCCCCAATATCTTTATTTATGAGGTCCATGAAGATCCTTTCCATAGCTTTGCAGACCAAGCTAGTCAGGCTTATGGGGCGATAGTTTCCAGGATCCGTTGAGGCACCACCTTTGTGGAGAGGGACCACTGTTGCTGTACGCCACTCTTTGGGTACATATCCTGTAGTAAGGCTGAGATTGAACAGTAGTTTTATGTTTGGGTTTAGTTCTTCTTGGAGTTCATGTAGGAAGCAGCCCTGGACACTGTCTGGCCCCATTGATGCTGTGTTTTTTGCTTTGGAGAGGGCGGCTCTTACTTGAGCATCTGAGATGTCAGGGGGGCAGCACTCTGCTGGGATAGATATTTGCCCCTTTGGTGGGAAGGGGGGGGGGGTTTGCACTGAACCTGTCAGCTAGGATGTTGGCAATGTCTGTGGGTTCGGTGTATTTTTTGTCATTTTGGACTAATTCTGAGCATATCTGGGAATTCCCACCCAGGTTCCTAACATAACTAAAGAAAGCCTTGTGATTATCCTTAGTGTCCTGTGCAATTTTTCTCTCGAAGCTGGCCTTAGTTGATTTTATGAGTGTCCGTAGTTTTTTGCTAATACTGATCAGAGATGCCTTCCCTTTTTGGGATTTTGCTCTATCATGTAGTAGCTTCATCCTTCTATTGTATAGTTTGTTTATGGCTGGGGTCCACCAGACAGGATGCCTGCCTTTGGAGGATTGGGTCTTGGTTTTGTTTGGGATTGCATGATCCATGCATTCCTGAAGGTGTTCATAGAATGCGTTTATAAAGGATTCTGCAGTCTGGGCCGTATTTTCCACATGCCCGGGGGCTTTGAAGGATTCCACCTCGGTTTTGAGGAGGGTGAAATTTGCTTTAGAGAAGTTTTTCACTGTGGTTTTTCTGGGCAGGGGCTGGGGTTGGGATGTGAATATCTAGTGAGATTAGTTTATGGTCTGATCTTACCAGTGAGGGATACACTTCTGGAGCATAGAGTCCCCATGTTGGTGATGATCAGGTCCAGTATGTTTTCCCCACTTGTGGGAGTGGTAACAAGTTGTTCCATAGCATTTGAGTTTATAAATTCTAGGAACCTTTGGGCTAGGGTGTTGGAGCTGGAGTAATGCTCCCAGTCTACGTTTGGGTAGTTGAGGTCGCCCAATATAATGGTGTTTGGTGAGACCTTCATATTTTCCAGTGTTCTCAGGAAGGCCGAGTGGGGTTACTGGGTTTGGGAGGGTGGCCTTTAGCAGGCTATAAACTGGAAGGCAGTTTTACCCACTGTTAGTTGCACATGGATAGTCTCTGTTGCTTTGTGCTGTGCCACCAACCTGGAGGTGTGGGCATCTTTGACGAATATTGATACTCCCCCTCCTTTTGTGGTTCGGTCCAAGTTTTGTGGCCGAAAAATATGGTATGAGGTATAACCTGGTAGTGCTGGGGTGCTCTCGGGAGCCTTGAACCAGGTTTCTGTTACTGCACAGATATCGATGTTCTCCATGCTAAGGAGAGTTTCGAGTGTGTGCATCTTGAGGTTTAGACTTCTGGCATTGAGTAGCGTTACTCGTAGTTTCTTATCCCTTGTGATACCTATGGAGGTGGGTTTGCCTTTTGAGCCTTGCCTAAAAAAGGCACTATGGGGGTGGCAAGAGCCTTTGCCAATATCCGAAAGCCCAGGGGTGACAGGTGCAAGCCGTCCCTAGCGAAGCATCGTGGCTTGTCGAGCATGTCATCCCAGTCTGACAGGCATTGGATCCCCTTTGAATGACACCAATACTTAAGCCAGTTGTTGAAATTGATCATCTTGTCTTCATATTGTGGCATCATTCTTGGTGAGGGTAAGATGCTACTCAAGGTCAGGGTCACACCGGCCTGGGCTACATGCTCAGAGAGCTCCTCTATGTCTCTTTTCATGTAGTCCAGGGAGGTACATCTCAGGTCATTCACACCAGCATGGACAATGACTGAGTCATATTTGTACTTGCCTTGGAGTGACCTGAGTGCTTGTGTTATGTGGCGGATCCTAGCGCCCGACAGGCAGCTCACTGTGACCTTCTCCTTGTTCAGCCTGGTGAGCGGGACGTCAGTGTGCCTGACGATAGAGTCTCCTATTACAAGTGTATCAGGTGTGTTGTTTAGCCTTAAGGGCTGTGACTGTTCTGCACACTGGCTTTGTGAGCTATGTGTTGCACGTGTTTTGTTTTGGGGTAGCGGTTGCTTGGGTGTCTGCTTTGGAGGTCTCTGTTGCTTAAGCAGATTTTTATTTAGAGCCTCCATGTATGTTTTTGTGTGTTTATGTGTTTGGTTTGCTGTTGTGGTAGGTCTATGTGAGACTGGAATTGTAGTGAGTGTGGTTTCCTTCTCCTCCTGACTGGTTACGCCAGTACTGAGTTGAGAGAGCTTAGCCTCCAGTTTGGCTATATGGTTGCATCTCTCACATGTGTTGGAATTTGTTGGGAGGAGGAGAGGGATTTTGTGTACATGAGGCAGTTGTAACATTGCCTCAGGATTCCCAGATTCACCAGCTGGACCGGAGAGGAGATTAACAACTGACCTTTGCACATGCTAGAATAGTATTGGGAATTCCTTTATAATTGAAAAAAGGGCCAATGGAGAACAAGGTACTCAAGGGGAGTTTGTGAGGGTATAGTGCTTTTAATTTTTTAGTGCTGGCTTATATAATTGCTTTAGTGAGCAAGTGCCAGGCTTTAGAGTAGGAATAGGGTGTTTATTATGAGAACTAGATCAGTTCTAAGGGAAAAAGTGAAGAGCAGACTTTGTGGAGCCAAGAATGCTTTAAACCCAATTAAGCGGCGTTGCCCGATGCTGCACTGTACGCAAAATTGTGCATAGCCACGCTAAAGCGGGTTTTATACAGGGGGGACTTGAAACAGCTACAAATTAGCCCAAAACGGTCGATAGACTACCAGAGTCTTGTACTGGGAACACTGCTCCAGGGATAGATAGGCTGCTCTAAGCTCCCCACTGCCACTGGTGAACAAAGAAGCCTCCCTTTATCCAAGAAAGGAAATGGGCAACACAGGAACTTTCCAAAAGTCCAGAATACAGCAAAGCCTGTATTTGGGCTACTCTAGGTCAGGAAAGACGGGAAGCAAGGATATTTTTTTTTTCTTTTTTGCAACAAACAGCAGGAAAATGCAATAAATATGTAACACAGGCTAGCACACTCGAGTGTGTAGCCTCAACAGGTAAATGCAACAAAGAGGGCAAACTTTAAAAGTGCAGGTGCAAAAACAACTTTAAACAGTTTAAAACAGTTCAAGAAGCAGAAATACTTGCAGTTTAGCTAGATCGGACAGTCACCCAGGTAGTAGCAGCAAAAAAAAAAACACTTTTATCAGGTTAGCAGTCGCCCTTTTAGCCTCTCTGCTGCTAGCACCACTCTGCAGGACCACAAGGAGCTTGGCTGAGTAGTAACAAGCGCAAAAACCGCGCCAAAGCGGGTTTTATACAGGGGGACTTGAAAGAGTTAGAAATTGGCACAAAACAGCCAATAGACTACCAGATTCTTGTGCTGGGAACACTCCTCCAGGGATAGATAGGCTACTCTAAGCTCCCCACTGCCACTGGTGAACAAAGAAGCCTCCCTTTATCCAGGAAAGGAAATGGGCAACACAGGAGTTTTCCAAAAGTCCAGCAAAGCCTGTATTTGGACTACTCTAAGTCAGGAATGATGGAAAACCAGGATAATTTTTTTTTTTTTTTTTGCAACAAACAGCAGGAAAATGCAATAAATATGTAACACAGGCTAGCGCACTTGAGTGTGTAGCCTGAACAGGTAAATGCAACAAACAGGACAAACTTTAAACAGTTTATATTAGTATCTGAATTTAAGTTTTGGTAATGTCTTACATTCAGGATATCATCAATTTCTGTGACTTTGCTGTTATTGTTTAATATTTTTATTTCTTTGTGTTTGGTTGTTGAAACTGCTTTGTGCCATAGAATAGGAGGAAAGCTTCAGCTTTTTCCAAAGCTATAGTTTTTGTGATGTAAGATATCCTGGTGTTCTTTAATTAATAATACTCTCCAAAAGACATTTATCTTTTTATCCGATTGCAGGTGATTTTGTATTTCCATTTTTTAACCCAGACATTTAATTTTTGGTTCCTGTAGAGATTTTAAGGCATCCAGAACACAACAATTTTGCTGGTGTTTCCAGTTTTATTCAGAATAATGTATTTATTTATTCATGTAGCAAATTTCAAAATTCCACAAGTTTTGTTATACGTGCTGGAATTCTTGTTATTGCTAATTTACTGCCATTAATCCTTGTAGTAATCCTTGTGGAGCTTTTCTCCCTGGGCATCCGCTGAAAAAAGGACCTGCGTACAGTCGGAATTTTCCGGTAAACAAATGTAAAATAAATATTACAGTTATGAGTATTATGATCAGTAAATTAACAAGGAATAATTTTAAAGCTATTAACTCTGGAAACAATCTCATTTGAGAAGAAAATCTTATCTGTTCTGGATTTTGTACCAAATACTTGAGAATTATGAGAGTACAGTTAGGAGTATATGTCTTTCAATTATCAGTTATATGTAGCTTGTCCATCCAGTTTCTTAATGTTTCAGATATGGACAGTGCCCTGTATATATCATGTTTGCAGATGATTCACACTCCTCAAATATATGTTTTCTAAAATTAGATCAAGATGATTTTTGCTGTTTTTGCACCTAAGCCTGGAAACCAGGTATAGCTTTATGAAGGTTCAAAACTGATGCATTACTCCTTTTATTTTTTTGTGAAGGTTATGATAAATGTTATAATATTTTATTATTCTGTGGTATATGTGCTTATTGAAGAAAAACTACCTGAGCTCTGTTGTTGTTGGATCTGTATTTGTTAAAACCATCTATTTTCTTATTAAAGTTAGATTTAAGTTCTACATATTTTTTTAGTGTAATACTTTCTTTAATACTTTGTGCACTTTAGCATATTGGTTGCTAGTGTTCTTGAGATCATATTTTTCAAGTCTTTTAAAACTTGTTAGATTCTGTTCATATTGGTTAATATAGCAATAACCCACACCTGGGTGTGGGTAATGCTGGATTTACCCACGGTTGGTGTGGTTTGGTCACGAGGGCAAAGCCCGAGTGGCCAAACAAAGACAACCGTGGTTAAATCCAGCATTACCTACACCCAGAAGTGGGTTATTGCTATTATACAATGGCATTATGTAAGAAAAAAAATAATTACTTTTCTTAAATAATGGCATTGTATAATGCCTCCTTGCTGCCCTTCTGCAGCTGTCTAGTATTCTGTGGCAGTTCTGATGTACTGCTCATGCGTATGCTTACGCAGTACATCAGAGCTGTGGGCGGAAGCAACGGAGAAAGCAAGATCTTCGTTGCTTCTTACAAAGTGTCTCACTATGTTAAAGGAGTTTAACATAGCAAGGCAGCTTTAAAAAAAGCAATGGAAAATCTTTGTTGCTTTTTTTAAAGCTGTCTCGCTATGTTAAACCCATTTAACATAGCGAGACAGCTTTAAAAAAAGCAACGGAGAAAGCAAGATCTCTGGTACTTTTTTTAAAGATGTCTCACTATGTTAAACTCCTTTAACATAGCAAGACAGTGTGTAAAAAGCAACGGAGATCTTGTGTTCTCCGTTGCTGTAAAAAAAGACTTATACTAATGGAAAAAGTCCAGGCGACTGGACCTTTTTCCATTAGTATAAGTCTGATTTACAACGTGCACACTGACCAATCAGCGTGCATGTTTTGGAATATTAATGGGGGGGTTGTTGTATAAATATCAGTTTAGTAACTGGGAAGAATCAGGATTACTGTGGATGCTTGAACTATCTAAACATCTGTAAATGTCACTAATTACAAATAAATTCTAGTTTGGATTTTAATATCTTATTAATTTCTAGTTTATCTGGGAACCTTTAGATGTCCTTCTATTCTTATGTTGCAGTATTCTAAACTCTTGGGTTATCCTCTGCTTGCTACCCGGATGTCTGGCCAGTATACAACATCTTGTAGTCATTGCTAGGTATGTGGGACATCTGACGGCCTAGGGAGTGTGGGCCATAAAAGTGGCGTCTGCATGTACCTTTCCGCAGAACTTCTCTGCTGCCAGTCGAACATCAGTGCTTTGTGCCGTCTTCACCATCAGATCTTCAAGTTTCTAAGATACGTACCCCGTTGGGGCTGTTTTTGATTCCTTTTTGTCACTGTATGTCTGTTTTGGTTACATGTCATCCAAGAAGGGAAAGTGCAGGTGCAGTTGTCCGATCCTCCATAAGGACACCCACAAACTCTGCCTTTTCTGTCTAGGACCTACCCACAACCATCTTACTTGTGTGATCTCTCAGGTCTTCATCCCTAAAACACTCCAGAGTCATCTGCATGCTTTGAACATTTCGAGAATCAGCATCTTAAATGCTTAGCGTTAGGGATGGAAGGATTGTCCGGTCATCCCATAGAACCACCTAAAAAGAAGGTCAAGGTTTCCAGGCCTGAGCTTTGTGCTGCCCCTCCTCCACCAGACATCCCTCCTGTGGTTGGCATTCACTTGGAGGAATGTTTGCAGTCTGCCATTACAGGTGTAGTGGGTGCCCCTCGGGAGGCTGCAGAACCTAGGGCAGAAGGCATGTCCGAGGAGGGCTTGCAGATGTTGCCTGCCAATGATGAGGGGAAGCATCAGGTTCTTACGGCTGCCTAGACAGGCTCTCCGATTACATCCACTGCTTCCCAGCTAACAGACTCTAGGCCTCTCTCTGAGACTAGGCCTTCCCTAGGGCCTGTGCCTTCTAGACCCCCACTTAAATAGAAACACAAAACAAAATCTCTCTCCTCTCCTCTCCTGCGGAAAGCCAACCTGATTGGCAGGCTTTTTCACACAGCCTATTTAAAGCCTTTATGGCCTTAAGGTCTACCATGCCTGTTTCCCAACAGGCTGGTCCCCCTCCTTTCAGTCCCAGGCCTCAGGCTGAGGAAATTCTTCAATCTGAAGTTGAGGACTCTTCAGACTCCTCTTCTAAGGATTCTCTCTCCTGTGTTTCTCAGATGCCTTCTCCTCTTGGGTATGCTTCTCCAGAAGACAAATATGATGAGGCTGACTTCCAAGGAGAGGACCTAACCTTTGAGGAGACAATTTCTAAAATAAGAGAACATTTTCAGTGGGACTCTTCTGAAATGTCAGAGGTCCACAAAATATGATATGAGCTTGTGCAGATGGAAAGCTCTTCTCCTTTTGCAATTCCTCCAGTGTTACTGGCTTTCTTGGATGCTTTTAATGCTGCATCTCTTAATCCTGATTCACAACCATCTGCCCCTAGAAGGCCTGCCAGGTTTTACAAAGGCCCTGAAGGGGCAAGATTTCTGATAAAATGCCCTGTTGCTGACCCTGCCACTGTCTCAGTTTCAGCAGACAAGCTGTACAAGCTACTTCTCTCCACCTCTATCCTTCCTACAGTCAAGGGCAGTAAGGCCATGGAGCACCTTGGTAAGAAGATATATATTTCTGCTACCCTGCCCTCTAGGGCAGTGAATTACCCGACACATATGTTGAAATATGTCTTGGCTGTTTTGACCCAGCCACCAAGCTTTTAGCTGACCTTCCTGACTCATCTTCTAAGGCTCAAATCTCTATTCTAATTTCCCTGTCTTCCCAAGTTACTAGACATTCAATTAGATGCAGCTATGATGCTGCAGAAGCTTCTGCCAGGTCTGCAGCCTCAGCTTCAGTCCTTAGATGAAATTCATGGTTAAGGCTACAACCCTTACCCTGTGATATTAGGGCCAAATTGCTGGATGCACCCCTGGATGGCTCTGCCCTTTTTGGATCTAAAGTGGCTGAGCTGTTTAAGGCCTTTGAGCAAAAAGGGAAGGAACTACAGGATTTAAAACACCTGTTCGTCTCTCCTATACCCAAATTTCATAGGAAGTATCCCTCAAAGACTCGATTCATGAGGCGACACTGTGCCCCAGCCCCTCATGCCAGGACAAGAAAGGACACTAGGAAACAGCAGACCCCTTCTAAGCCTGCTCAAACTCCTGCCCAGAAACCTCCCTTTTATAACAGGGCAGGTAGCCTGTGACTGCCTGCCTTCACTGCCCGTCGCCGACTCCAGTCCTCTGTCTCTACGGCTCTCAGTCTTTTCCAATTTGGCAAAACATCAAATCAAACAGGTGGGTTCTTTCCATCACAGTAAAGGGTTACTTTTTTGACCTGGATCATTTCCCTTTCTTCCAGGGGGATTCCCCAGCCACCCAAAGATCAACTTCCACTTTTCCAGCCAGACATAGACAGCCTTCTTTCACAAGGAACCATACAACTGGTTCCTGTGACAGAAAAAGGAAAAGGATTATATTCCAGACTCTTCCTAGTTCCCAGGAAGGATGGACCTTGGAGACCTATCTTGGATCTCTCTCTCTCACCTCAATCTTTTCTTACAGGTTCCCACCTTTTGTATGTTTACCCTTCAGACCATTTTTTCTTTACTGATACTTCAAGGATTTCTGTCCACCTTGTACATAAAGGATGCCTACCTCCATATCCCTATAAGGTATAACTACAAGAAATATATGCTTTGCTGTTAGTTCCTTACATTTTCAGTTCTCGGCCTTGCCCTTTGAACTCTCTACAGCTCCAAGGGTCTTCACCAAGTGTCTGGCTTCAGTCATTGCTTTTTGCAGGGTCCAAGGGATTCAAATTTTCCCATACCTGGGCAAACTCCTGATTCAGGCAGAATGCTCCAGATCCCTACTGACACAACTCCACCAAGTCATCTCAGTCCTGCAAGCACTGGTATTCAGCATAAACTTCCCCAAGTCCAACCTGAGTCCTTCCCAGGACCAAGTTTTCCTAGGCTGCAGGATAAGGGCAGATGTCATGAGGGCATTCCTTCCGCCCCAGAAAGTGGAAACCCTGAGGCAATATCTGGTCTATGTTCTCAAAGCCACTGCTTTGACAGCCAGACAATATCTCAGACTACTGTGTCATATGGCTTCCACTATACCCATGCTGCATCTGGCAAGAACTCCACATGAGGAAATTACAGTGGTACCTGATGTCCACATGGACCCAACACTCACACCCTTTGGAGTTTGGTATCACTTTCCTTCCTTGCCTAAGGAAGGAAATTATGTGGTGGTTGAACCAAGCCACACTCAACCCAGGACTTGGATTACAACCCCTTGCACCAGTCCAGGAAATGTACACACAGGCCTCAGATCTGGGATGGGAGCTACTTTGGGCAGCCTGAAAGTGCAGGGTACCTGGTCATACACCTTCAGGCGGGAACACATCAACATCAGGGAAATGGGAGCTATCTTATTTGCCCTGACAGCTTTCCTTCATGCTCTAAAACAAGGTCCCCTGAAATTGTTCACAGACAACACTACAGTTCTATGGTATGTGAACAAATAGGGAGGAACCAAAGCTTATTTGCTTTGCAGACTTGCTGTCCAAGCCTGGGACTTGGGAGCACAACATGGAGCCTCCATGCAGGCTGTTTACATCCCTTCAGCTCAGAACATTCAGGCAGACACCTTGAGCAGGTCCATGTCACAATCCCATGAATGGATGCTTCAAAGGGATGTGTTTCTGGACATTGTCCATAGCTACACCACAAAAATCTGTTTGGCTCCCCTCTGAACAGGCAGTTACCACTGATTTACACCATGTTTCCCAGTACATTAGCAAGGGTAATGGATGCCTTTTCAGTCTCATGGAAGGGGATGCTTCTGTATGCATTCCCCTCCTTCCCACTACTTCAAAAAGTCCTGCTGAAGATACAGCAGGAAAAAAACAAAAATCTTGCTGGTGACTCCCTTTTGGCCAAGACAGCATTGGTTCCCCCTCCTCCTGCATTTAGGCAGAGGCAATCATCACAAGTTACTTCACAGAGTGGACATTCTTACACAAGACAAGAGATCCCTAATCCATCCCTATCTGGAATCTCTGAATCTGACCCTGTGGGTGATAGAATTTTGATCCCTTCTAAACATCTTTACACTGAGGGTGTGCTAACAGTACTGTAGGAGGCCAGGAAACCTAGCACTAGATCTTATTTGTCTAAATGGAAGAGATTCTCCATGTGGTGTCTACAAAGACAGCTAGACTCATTTCAAAGTGAGGTCCCCTTAGTGCTGTCCTATCTGTGTGATGTCTTGCAAGCAGGGTTGGCATATTCTTCTGTTAAAGCACACTTTGCTGCTATTTCAGCCTCTCTGCCTCTTGATCCCCCTGTAGCTTCTCATCTCCCTCCAAAGTTATTCTTTAAGGGAGAACTACACCTCAGGCCCTCCAGGAGGCCAGTTCCACCTCCATGAAATATAAATTATGTTTTACAGAAACTCACTATTGTCCCCTTTGAACCAGGTTCTAAGGCATCCCTTAAACATTGTACCTGAAAAACTGTACTCCTTGTGGCCCTCACATCAGCCAGAATAGTGTCAGAGCTCCAGGCCCTCATGGCAACTCCTCCCTTCCTCATCTTTAACAAGGATATGGTGACCCTGAGGACCAACCCCTCCTTTATGACCAATAAGCTTTCCTTAAATCAGGGTATCCACTTAACCCACCTTTTTTCTTCACCCCCAAAATGACAGTGAGAGAGTCGTACACTCCTTTCATGTTCACAGGCAACTGAGATTTTACCTTGACAAGACTAAGGCCATTAGGAAATCGGAGCAACCACTTGCCTCCTTTCACCCCAGAGCTCTGGGAAAGGTGGTGACAAAACGGACCATTTCTGCTTGGATTTCCAAGACTATTTCCTT
This sequence comes from Protopterus annectens, assembly GCF_019279795.1. NCBI lineage: Eukaryota > Metazoa > Chordata > Ceratodontiformes > Protopteridae > Protopterus > Protopterus annectens. The sequence goes on along the minus strand of NC_056746.1, from coordinate 783,896,370 downwards.
CTGCTACACATTCCATGGGAAACAACCCAAGTCCAAAATTATGGCCTATTCCACTAGAGCCATGCCTTCATCAGGGGCCTTCAAAGGACTGGACACTGCATCCATTCTGGAGGAAGCTACATGAACATCTGTCCATACTTTCTTCAAACACTACAAGTTGGATTACACCTTCAGATCCAGAGTGGGGTTTGCTAGGGCAATCCTTTATGGCATTATGCAGAACAGTGCCATTCTACCACCCTCTTCTTCCCTGTGAGCTGTGGCACTCTCCCAAGAGTTTGAAATACTGCAACATGAGAATAGAAGGACATAGAATAGTTGTGTAAAATCTTGCCATAAACATACATGTCCTCTTCCATGTTGCAGTATTCATTCCCTCCCTCCTTCCCCCTTTTTCCATCTAAACTGTTACTTCTTGGATGGTACAGGACTTGCACAGCTGTTATGGGACTGCAGTCCGACTGGGGAGTTCAGTTCTAAGGAAAGGTATGAGCTGACGTCACTGTTATGGTCCACGCTCCGTAGGCCAACAGCAGATGTCCCACATACCTAGCAGTGACTACAAGCTTTTGTATACTGGCCAGAAGTTTAGGTAGGAAGCTGAGGATAACCCAAGAGACTGGAATACTACAACATGGAAGAGAAGAACATCTATGGTTATGGTAAGATTTTCACAACTATTCTTTTTACTTTCCTCTACATATGATCAGAACCAAGATGTAGTTAAGCTTACCAAAACTATGAATTTGTGAGATCAACAAAGAGGTTGTTTAAAAAATCCTAACTAACCCAAATTGAATATTCATTTCTTTTTCAGTCTAATGGTTATTGTAGTATTAGTTCATAGGTATATGAAGAATGCTGTTCTTTCATAAAATTAATGTTTATATTTATAGCTAAATTAAGTAGTCATTGATAATTAACAGTTATTCTAAATTTTAAAACCAAGAATGTTTTGTAATACATCAACATAACATTTCTTTTAGCATTATACATCTTTGCATACCAAGCATGACATTGTAATCTACTGCAAAAGTAAAGACTACTAGTTACTTATGCCAGGTTTAAATATGAATGTAGAGCAGAAATTGTTTTATTAATTTACTCAAGCTCAGGCAATATACAGATGAAAGCTCTGGGACATAAACCAAATAATTAAAAACTTTTTTCGCACTTCAGATTATAGCAGAGTGTTATTAAATACATTTTTTATATCACATTTTACTTAATATTGTACATATTTTATATATTAAAATACAGTCTTCTAAGTGCATACCAGTTTGTATATGGCCAGTAGAACTACACCACATCTCATCACTTTTTTGTAGTTTAACAACGGAACCCATCTGGTATGTCTGGTTACCAGTTTGTGTATGTCTTACTATACTAGTCTATAGTCTCCCAAGTTCACATTACATATGTAATGTTTAGAGCTATTTATGACAGTTTTGATAATGAAAGCAGGTAGAACTCTGTCCTAGTCTGCAGGTATGCAATATACTTGATACTTGTACATTGAAATGGTACAGAAAGGGTTAAAGATGATTTGACATATGACTAAGTTTATTATCTTTAGTAGCCAGTACTATAATGCCCAGTAACACTACATGTAGTTTGTAACCCCCTAAAGGATGATTGCTGTTCACTATTTCTGCTGCTTGGACTGCTACCTCTGATACTGTTGTAACTTAGCAAATCCAGGCGAGCCTTACAACTGCATTGTGTGATAACATGAATAGATGCTAATATACAGGGGAATGTGCGCAACTAAGTAGAAATGATAGCACAGGTTAAAAACTATTTTCCTTTAAATGTTAAGGTGACTCTCATAATAGTTTGTATAAATTAGTTTTTAAAAACACACTCATTCTCACCTGTATCTTTGGGGTTGAGTAATGGAGAAATATCCAAAAACAGCAGGATGATACAAGATAGGCTCCAGGTTATAAAGCTTTAATCAGGCTTTATAACCTGGAGCCTATCTTGTGTCCTCCTGTTGTTTTTGGATACTTTGCTGTAGACACAAAGACCTGCATACAAGTGTTTTTTATTGTTCTTAATGGAGAAATATGTTTTATTTTAATTTAAGTAATCCTGTTCTTGTAGCAAAACAGTCTTTTTTTCCTTCAGTGGCTGTCTGTGACACAGGAAGGAATCATACCTACAGGTTAAATTGCAAAACAGCTGTTGTATGAGTGCATTGTATACTTAAATACATAGTAGGGCTGTGATGTCTGAAAAGATATACATACCGTCACTCTGTCCTTATCTTGTAAACTGGTAAGTGTTATTACTCTTAAGAAAATTATCAGATTTACAGCATAACAACCAAGTTAGCCTTGTAACACATGAATAATTCTAAAAATTAAAAAAACTTGTATAAGCATTATATAATATGACAAAGAAGAGATAAATATCTGTACTTTGTAACTTACCCTTTCTTGTTTATCCCACTTTATACTTTAGTAATTTTCCACCTACTTACCATTCATTCTTCTCTATAGCTTTTTACTTCCCTTCTTTTTAAGATTTTAGTAATATAACAACACTTATAATGAGTAGCTCATATATTCAACCTGTAGGTATGATTCCTTCCTGTGTCACAGAAGTAAAAAAAACTGTTTTGCTACAAGAAACAAATATAATGTGTTATGAAAAACGTTACATTACAGTAAATGCTTTGGTGGAAAATAACATAGTATTCCTTAATCTAAGCTAAAACTCCATCTAACCTGTTTTATCTGAAAAAAATCTCTGTTCATGAATATCTGCAGCCCATTCATTGCATATTCTATCCCTCCATTTCATCTTGATGGGCAAACCACTGTATAAATCAAATTATCATGACTTTTGAACTGTTTCTAAAACATTCATTTTGTCAACTTTAACAATTGCTCCAATTCCATGTAAATGATCACTATGAACCCACTAAATGTCCGCTGCTTTTCAGACAAAATAGACCCAAATGTTATTTTGCTTAGTCCTGCTATTCAAAAAAATATGTAGTGACATCTCTGCATCATTATACATTATGAGAAAGTTATATGGGGACAGAGAACTGGAATAATTTTGGTTTGTACTTCCTTGCTTATGTTAGATTCACTGTTTGTATTTTCTCTGAGATTTCTTCATTGCCCCACACAGCTCTAATTATCAGTAGAAGAAGTCTGTCATTTCAGATTTTATTGACTTGGATCTAAACAGGTGTCTTAACATCGATTTCATGTCTGAAAATAATTCTAAACTTTTAATTTCTCCAGTAAAAAAAAAAGATTTTAAAGACGTATATATGTTTTAATACTGCTAACTGCGTATGGGGAAGCTTAAACATTTTTCTTCTTATACATGAGACTTAAAAGTATTTGAGTTGATCGCATAACTGCAAATAATTGATAGCATTCCCACCATTAGTGACTTAATGCAGGCTCAAGAGGGGCTAACAAAAGTAGACATTAGTGAAAAGAAAAACTGGAAAGTTTATTGAACTGTATCATATTAAATTCATTAATAAGCATAGGCTAATTTACAAATATTTCAGCCATTTGAACTAGGGTTGCCACCTTTTCAAATGCCCAAAGTGGGAAATTTTTGGTACAAACATCAGATATTGCAGGCTGAAACATGTCCACGGCCAGTGCAAAGGACAGAACTTCACTTTTTTCCTAAATCATAATTTTAGTTGCTTATTCTGTTTCTTATAACATTTACGTGTTTCATATACGGAATAACTGTTTTATGCAACTATTACATAAAATATAGGAAATAATTTTGCCCTAATATCTCATGACATTTGCCATTTTTACAATTTTTTTTTGCAGGACACAATGCCCAAAGCGGGACTGTCCCTCGTAAAGTGGGACAGATGGTAACCCTAATTTGAACAGTTCATTGTATTGACTTTTTGCCTTAAATATTTATATATACATACTTCCTTCCCCTTTCAAGAAATTAACCAGGTAACTGTAAAGTAGAATTATGTGATACATTAACATGACAAAAGTGAAGGTAAAGCAAAACAAGACAAAGAAATCCTCTTGTTCTTTTGTACTTCTCTTTCACAGTTTCCCCTCGCATCATGTTTTTCCTTCCTGTGCCATCTCTCTTCATATCATTTTGAGATAATCTTTCATATCAATACTTATATGAGATGCACGTTTATAAGTTTCTAAGTTCATAAGTTCACCCACTGTGTTTTGGCTCTGAGACCTTCAAGGAACACAAACTCTCTAAATGATGGGTTAAACACTTCGATTTCCAACCCAATGATTTAAATTATTTTTAAACTGAGCAATATTATTGGAATTCCATAAAGTTATTGGTAAACAAATTCACAGAGCAGAAATGAATTGTGTGGAAAAAAAGTGTCTTTGTTCTGTTTAACTGTACAATTGGCAGTCTTTTATTTTTAATATTTTGCTACTTATATGTAGTTCTAATTTCAGTAATCTTAATTACTCTGTCATTTTTAGCTTTAAAGACAAGAAAGACAAGAATCATATTTTCCCTGTAATGTCTATAATGTGATAGGCATTTACATATTTCAGTAAAAGCAATTTTAGATAAACTATGTATCCTTCTAGTATCATTTCTTTGGACCCTTTCCTACCTGTTTAGATCTCTAGATGAACACAAAAATGAGCAGTTATACGTCATCAATGGTCTTATAAAGGTCCTCTGAAGATTAACAATATTCTCCATATGTCTACTCAGTATACTTTTAATAACAAGCCCACTTGTGTAAGTGCCTTATTTATTACAATATCAAAATGTTTAGAAAAAGACAAGTTATTGCTAATAAGACTTAAATCCTTGTATTTAGATACTTCTTCCAACAACTAAAGGTTTTCCAAAATGCATCACCTTACATTTATTAATACTAAAGGAAATCACAACACCAGAAGCGCATTCACTATTTTTCCACAAAATAATGATTCATTTCCTCAAAATCTTTATTACTTGTGATGGCAAAGCCTATTTTATAGTCATCTGCATATTTATTCATCCAGAATGACTTTTACAGGTTAAATGATAGTAGACAAAGTACAGAGCCTTGTGGCATGCCAGTATATATTTTTCTTGTTTCTGAGGCTTTGCTCATTAATACGACTCTCTCTCTCTCTCTTCTATTTGTAATCAAATTTCTTATCAACTTTATTGTAAAGAAATTACTTCTCAAATTATACTATACTTTTCATACTGAGTAATGTGTTAAGGAATCATAGTACCACAAGGTAATCCAAAATCCTTTGCTAAGGCTGCTTGTAAAACTCAGTAAATCAAAAACAACACTCAAGAAGAGAGTAGCAACTCAGAATAAAATAAAATAAAAAACGCCACCACTTGGTGTTCGCACAGCACTAGATTTATTAAATAAAAACAATGAAAGTAATTAAAATCATAAATGAGCCAACTCTACGCACTTTCACCCTTCTTAACCTAAGGGCTTCATCAGAGTAAAGCCATGTTGAGTAAAAAGCACATTTAATTACCTTAAAAATCATGTGATCAATACAACAAAATTATCATTTAACATTTTAAAGTCACCACACACAAATCCTCCATATAGTGTTGCAGTAAAACCATAATAAAATCATCATTGTTCCCCATATATACTGCTCATTCATACACTTTTCATAGACCAGTGGTATTCATATTTTTTAAAAATGATCCACCATTTATGTAATCCCTTATAGCAGTTGTGATATTAGCTGTTTCAGTGGTAGCCTCTACACCTTCTTTTAGTATGTTATATAAAAACATTGTATCCACAATCATCATTCTCCACCTTTCTTAAAGTTTTCCAGTCAGTCTTAGAGATTTCATCATTTATTATTTCATAATGTAATAATCCAAAATTATATTTTTTTCCCTGTTCATTGAAATACGCATTTCTTTCTCAAGATGTAATATGTAGAGTTATGATTGGATTTACCTAAGGGTTAACTAATCACTTATTAGAAGCATTAATAGCCACTAAGTCTGGGATATTATTCTGCTTTGTCTGTACACTTGCATTTTGGTTGATCTCATGAAAAGACAGTATTTCTTTAAAAAAAAAAAACTTGCAGAAAATTGATTACTGTTGCATTCTTCCCAGTATATACTTGGGTAATTAAAATCTCCCATTAATATTGTATATTTCTGCTTAAGGTTCATGTCCAGCAAATCTAGAAACTATCTGTGAGTGTTAGTATTCATTCCTAATTTTTGGTAACATGTTACAAATCCTAGTGATTCAGAGAATACCAACCTGTCAACAATTAGTATTTCTCATATGTCATCTGTAAAATCTACAATGATGGAATAGATTTGTGAGCCAGGAACAAAATTCAGCCTCCCTTAGAGTTCGGTTTGTTACATTTATAACAATTATAACTTGGAAAACTCATATACATCAACTATAGCTGCTATTTTAAGTTTCTCTTGAGATAGTAATAAGATTAACTCAAATTTTCTGCGCTACAAAATAGCATTTCAAAGAGTGATCAGGTGTATCTTCTCTAGCTGTACTCTTTCTCAGCATCCTAAAAAAAAGGTGTAATTTTACCTTGTAAATTACCTGAACCCAATCCATAATAACTTAAATGTAATCCATCTTGTTTATACATTGTTATATCGTATAAAGTTTTCCTGTTGCTTCAGAATGCTAATATTGTGTACTAATCCAAATGTCTAAACCACATTTTAAAATTATGGGTATTGGTGGAACAATAATCTGTCAGTCTTTGTGATGGAATGATTTCAGTAAATGCGCCAGATATATTAATTTCTTCCATAATTTTAGTAATGTATAATAGTATGTATTTCATATCATTTAACAGTGTATCCCAAACGTCATTTCTACCCACATGAAAGATAATGTGTTTATAATTAACCATTTTTTTCAGTAATCTGTGCAACAATTGTGGTACTTCTAGCTAATTTCACTTAGTGTACAGTGCACTAGCCTTCCAGTGGTGTGCTTTTAACCGAGTTTCTGAAACTCAGAATTTCATCATTATAAGAATCAGTGTTATAATCTTAAACTTTAGCCCAAATACCTCCTAAAGCTCTTCTTTTTTCACTTATTAAATCTTAATATAGTTTTCACCCACATTTAAACCCAAATTAGCCATCACTTCAGCTATGAAAGTGATCATATGTCTTCACTGATGAATATTCTGCTACACCAGTTATACACTTATCCTGAGCTAACGCATCAACATTCAGTTAATTTTGTGATTTGTGTCAACTCTGTTGACATAGTCCTGGATTCAGTATTCTCAACCTGTACAGATTTATTGCAGATGAATAAACTGTAAGGATTCTCTGCCACAGTTGTCTTTTCTGACTCATCCACAGTTTCCTGTCTTTTTCTTTCACACACTTTAGTGTGTTAAATGTTGTACCTAAATTTCCATCATTTACTGTAATTTGTTGTATTTTGCCTACCTAATGCATCTTTCTTTGTTTTTTACTTCTCATTTTGTTTTTTAAAGATAGTAGATGTTTGTTTACACTTCATTTTTTTCTTCCATGTTCTGAACATGTGAACTCACACAGTGTCATTTCAACTTGTGACACATTCCTCACTGTCTGTACGTAAAAAATAATGAATTGTTTCATCTGCTTGATTAAACTGAACACTTTCTTCATTTGTACCATTTTTTTAGTTGATTGAATCAACAGGTGCATTTAAAGAGCCTATAACAGCAGATACCTTGTTTGAATTGTATTCCGTAAGCGCTGAATTTGCCCTAACAGTAAGATTTTCCTTCCAGCATTACAAAAAAGTAATTATAGTTTGAAATGCTTTAATCTGATAATGTCAGTTTTCATTCTATCCTCCTCATCTGGGCTCTATTCCATTCCTTGGAACCAACTAGGCTGCTACAATAGCTCGTGGGAACCAAAAAACTCTCAAGCTTATCCCTTAGCCACAGTGCACCTATCCCAGTTTCCTCAGATCTAATTTGCCGCTTTGCGAGTTAGACATGGTACCATATTCTCTCGAGCCAGATAAGTGACTTATTTCATTTTCTTTCTACTATGAGCCTTTTTTCTTTATTCTCTTAAACCTTACCCTATTGTATGGTAGTACTCTCTGATACTGCTGTTAGTGTCTCCCCTTCTAACCTCTTTGTCTCATCTACACTTTCATGTAGCTCTAAAATATCATTGTTGCTCTATTGTTGACATTTCTTTATCTTCCTGTCTCCTCTACACTTTCTTGTAGCTCAAAAATATCTTTTTTGATATTCCTCTTTTTTTTAAAAAAAAAAAAATGTTTTTCTGCTTCTCTATCTCTGCCTCCTAAACTTGTTTATTGACAGTAGATTCAGACTCAAAAAACAATATTCCAAAGTGCAAAAACCATTTAATGAAGCGCTTTTCGTCGCTTTCAATAAAGCAACTTCTTCAGATACCATTTCAAAACACAAGTCACATTTAAATAATGAAAATACATGATATGATCTATCTCATTAAGATTAATGACCTCACTCTTACATATAAATTATTTCACTTTATATGATAACGAAAAAATGTAGAAAAAGAAATAAATGAATATAAATGAAATACATGTGTATATGTATATAAAAATATATATATATCAAAAATATGTACATATATATTGTGTAAAAAAACTTTGTACATTAAAACCATGAATTTAAAAGTACTGCTATATATGACTGAAAGTCCTACGTCACAGTACATAAAGTTTCATGCATTGTGACTGAAACTATCTATAAAGACCAGCCAGTATCTGAACAAACTATTGTGAGCTGAATCTCTAAGTCCATTTCTCTCTTGTTACTTGCAACATAGCAAACCCTTGCCCACCTGCCACTGAGCTCACTCGACCAGAGCTGTGGTCTCCTCAGGGGCCTTCTACAAAGGGGCGTATGCCTAGACAATCCTGGAATCTGCCACCTTGTCTTCTATGCACACCTTCAACAAACCCTACAAAATTTATGCCTTTTCAATATCCAGGGCTACCTTTGCTATGTCAGTCCTCTCTGGACTTTTGGACAGGTCTATCCTTTCTTAACCATTCTCTGTTTTCTTCCCTTGAGCTCTGAGAGCCGCCTATCTCTTTAGAGTAGTGCAATAGTAATTTCAGTCAAGGCATAGTACAGTTGTGTAAGGATTTAACATCATAGTAGATATCTTACTGATCACTGTTGCGGTATTCCTTACTACCCTACTTCCCTCTTAAGGATCTCTGTCTCATTCTGCCATGTCTGGCAGGGCCTAGGACCGAGGGGGCTCCTCTCACCACCTGCTTGGCCCCTCCTAAATAGCCATTGTATCTCAGATGTCTTCAGGCTGCTGGCCTTGAGGTAGTCTGAGGATTTACTGTCATAAATTTGGACATATGCTCTAGGGAAGGTTAGCTTTGTTAGAAGTGGAAGACCATCTGTTTGGAGTACTGCAGCAGTGATCAGTAAGACATCTACTGTTATGGTAAGTTGTAACACAATTGTACTTTTTTGGAGGAGGCTGGCAACCGCAAGATGATTCTTTCAGGGAGTGTTGATATTGCAGTGTAATTTTGCTGAAAAAAAAACCACTTGCACTTTTCCCTAATGCTGCACAACCGTGGAATTGGTATGTATGTTTGAGGAATGGAGGGTATGCCCCTGTATGAGGGTGCAGAGGGGGCTTGCCTCCTGCAAATCAATTTGAAATACACAAAGTGATTTGCAGTAATTCATTTTAATGGAGGCATCACTCACTGAAATTTTCACAGTCATTTGGAGTCCATTTTCTGAGTTTCACTAGATGACTATCTCATAATATTTAATCAAGTTTACTTTCCAGCTCTAATCAAGGCACTTTCATGTAGACTGATTTAATGACATCTGTCATTTTCATGATATGACATTTGTCTACATAACTTTAACTCAGACATTAATATTTTCGGCACACTTTAGAGATGGTAGCCTCATGATATAAAAACTATTAGTACTACCATCTGATATGATTTTTTTTTTTATAAACACACTTCACTTCCCAAGAATCCTTCCCTCAATAAAAAATATCTCTCCTAATATAATGAATGATGAACTGTTAGAGTGCATCTTGGAGAACATAGTACAGTTGTGTATAAGGAGCTTCCTATAACAGCAGCGCTACAAGAAGAGGTTACACTAGGAGTAGACTACCCTCCCTGTATTTCCCAGTAGGATTTCTGTATACATTTCATTAAGAGAAGCTGGCTTCTGCAAGCATTTTGAATTTATAATTCCTAGTGCAGTGGATACAGGAATATAGCCTGCATGTCAGCCATTTACTGTATTTACAGCTAGAATCATATGAAGTTTTATAGGTATGTTTTAGTCAATTAGATGTTTAACTAATTTTACACTTTCAGATCTATGATTGCTACTATTTTTCACATATAGTAGAATCTGTTTCATGATTACTTTCCTACTTCAATGATTAGCTTGTTTTTGTACTGTATGCAAGAAAATAACAGACATTCTTATACACAGCAATATTTTGCTTCCTGCCTGATAATATTGTGTTAGAAGAATATTTTTCATTTTCCATATTTCCTAACACACTAGTTTAATTTATATGTTCCTGTTCCTTCTGTTTCTAGGTTATATATATATTTTGGAAAGTAAGAGTTGCATTCACAAACAAGGTTATATATTTTTTCATTGAGCGTAGAGGCTGTACTTCTTTTCTTTTAAAAATGTTAGTTTACGATTTTATGCATAACTTTTTGTTTATTCTGTTACTGCTTCACATTTACTATAACTCGTATTAGTACACCTGTCTTCCACAGCCATCCATTGCGCAGGATCAAAGAACCAAGTTAGCTACTGCTGCACTGATACTCATGCACATGCTCATCCTGTCAGTCTGCTGGAATCTTCCGAATGACAAAATATGTATTTTTTTTTAATTTTCTTATTATGAATAATATTGGGTACTTCCGTATTATCGCAACCAGATTTTCACAGTTGCGAAATGCACATACTTCGGTAGAAACTAGGCCATGAAACAATGTAAGGTGGTGTTGAGAGTCTGTATTGTTGTGGAATAACCTCCGATTACCTTCGGGAACACAAGCATTACAGAAAACCCTCTTCCTGTTTTTTTTGCGTGCATCACACACGCATGCTTGAATTGCCATGGCTTCTTCCTGTCTGACGAACGGATTCTTTTCATTGTGTAGAAGGAATCCTTCAGAGAAGGCAAACACAGACACAATTCCGATGGTTTTGCTCACCTTCATTTTTTTGACGCTTTGTAAATACAGAAATGGTTAAAAGTAAGCAAGTGTAGTTAAGACAGTTTCTCAGTGTCTGTGTTTTACTTCTCTGAAGAATTCCTTCTACAAATTCCAGCTAATCCAAACAATAGTATGATAGCACCCATGAAAACTGTAGCGTGCATGTGTAATGCATGGAAAGCAGGAACAGAATCCTCCTCTTACTCCAAAAAGCAATGTAAAGTTTTTGGGCAATAGTAAATCTTACAAACACAGTTTCAGTGTTGTCATGCACTTCCATCTGTGGTGGTATGCGGAGTTTGGAACCACGAAAATCTGGTTGCGATAATACGCAAGTACCAATATTTACAGTGCTGTTACCATATCAAATTTATAACTTAAACACCATATCAAACAGATGTATATTTCCGTATAACTTAGTGTGACAGTTATAGTCTTTATTACTAATTTTCCTGCATTATATAAAATCTTTATGTACTCTCGCATGATGTATCATTGTGTACCAACATGCCTTGCACGTACAACTCCTTTTGCACTTTACCTAATAATGTTGCTTTAATGACATTTTGGCTTATCTGCTAAGGTAACCAAGTACTGGCCAGCTTTCAAAAGTTCCAACTACTCTCACTCTTTCTGTGACAGCTGATTGACTGAATATATCATATGAGGGAAACATTCAGCTGTCACATGAAGTGAGTGTTCAGTTTTTTCTGCCATCCAAAGAAGAAAGTCTTCTCTCTCATTACAGGAGCCAGTGATGATTTCTCTAGCTTACTGCTCAGATAAGCCCCAATTTGGGGAACCCTTCCTCTCATTTTATGATTAGATTTAATGTTCTTTTCTTTTTATTTAAAAATATTTATTGTGATTCTTTATTTTCTATCAGTGTATATAGTAATTTCTATGGGGATTTGTATTTGTAGCAGTGTTTATTTGCCTTCCTCTGTCACTGGCCTGACTACTCATGAGACAGATTCAGTGGTACTTGAGGAGTTGCTAGACACAGCATATTCATCTCTTGAATTTTGGGTACCAGTACTGGGATTTGTGAAACGGGAACTGCAGTGGTGCAGGGATTAATGTTCTCTGAATCCAAGACTCCTGTTCTTTCTTCAAACCCTGTCCAGTCTTTCTAGATGGACTTTTCAGATTTTTCATGGGGAGCAGTGTCCATGGAAGTTCAAGTGCAAAGCTTGTGGGGTTCTTAGGACACACCAAGGCACATAAATGCAAGAGATGTTGGCAGTTATTTATGCTTAAAAAGTTCTTCACCACTTATAGACTCTGGGTCCACTTTCAGTGGTCACAGATGACAGTATCATGTCACAGTAGTGTCATCCATGACAGGTGCCTTGCTTATTCAGGTACCATGTCAGTGGTAATGGTCACAGACACTGTCAAGATGTGGTACCTGAACAAGTAAGGAGGGTACAAGGTCATACCCTCTTTGCCAGTTAGCAGTGATATCCTGGGAGCTGGCTGTACAGCATTTTTCGATTCATAAGTCCTTGTGCATTCTGTCAGAGCAAAACAAAGTGACAGAGTAAGCATATCATGGGCATACCCTTCATATAAAGGTTTTCAGAAATTGATCCTGATGTGGGGGAACACCTCAAATAGATCTATTTGCTTCCTTTCATAACAGACAACTGTAAAAATTCTGTTCGAGACATACTTGCAACCATGTTTGGAGGACATGTCCCATATCCCTGTATGCATTTACACCCTTTCTACTGATTCGCAAGGTACTTCTAAAGATTTAAAAAAATGCCAAAAATCATTGTGGTTATCCCCCTTTTGACCCAAGTTGGTTCTCTATTTTAATGGAATTGGCAAAGGTCAATCACCACAAGCTTTCTCACAGGCTGAATCTGCTCACATAACACCAGGGGTGAATGGTCACTTCAACTTATTGCATGTGCAACTGAAAGCCTGAATGATTCTATTTTGATACATTTTAGGCACTTTTATTTAAGGAAGCAGGAAAACCTGCAAATAGAAAGTCTTACATTTACAAATGGAAAAGGTTTTCTTTTCCATTTGTAAATGTGGTGCTGCGGTAGCATTGTCGCCTCACAGTTAGACGTTGCCCGTTCGATTCTCAGTTAGAGAGTGTCTTCTGTGTGGTGACATGCGTGAATGGGCGTTCCTTCGCTGAAGGTTGTGCGTTAGGCCCGGCAAGCCAGTACGTAAAAATCTACTGCCAATTATTAGCAGACCGGAGTTCCGCTGTGGCGACCCCTAACCGGGAAAAGCCGAAAGACACAAACAAACAAATGGAAAAGGTTTTCTAGTTTGGTGCCTAGCTAATCACAGAGGTCCCAAAAGGGGTTTTGACCCCTCTGGTTTTGCAGTATTCGTATGAGCTATTTAGAGATGGGTTTTCATATGCTTCTACCCAAGTGCATATTGTGGCTTTCTCAGATTGCCTGCCAGTGGAGCTTCCTCTTTCATCTCTTTTTGTGGTGAAACAGTTTATGAAAGGAGTATTGCACACAAGATCTTCTTGAAAGCTAATTCCTTTTCCCTGGGTTATCAACTTTATTCTTGAAAAATTGACCTTACCTCTTTTTTATAGGTTCATGAGTTCATAGGCAAGTACTACACAAACTGCCTAACTGGACCATTTTAAGTCTAGTCAAATTCCCACAAAGGTAAGAATCGAACAAAAAAAAGGTAAGAATCAAACTTTGCACCTTGTGTCTGTGAAGTATGCATCTTAACCATTATGCCAACCACCCAACCCACATTGTCAGTCTGTCTGTTAGGCTGATTTAGAGTTCATTACTTTGAAGACTGTTTTTCTCACTTTTCTTACATCTGCAATGTGATTCTCTGAGTTGCAAGCCCTCATGCAGGGTCAACCCAACCTGATTTTTCTAAAGGACAGAGTTGTGATATGCACTAATTCATCATTCATGCCTAAAGTTGTTTCCTAATTTACATTGAATTAAACCATCAGTCTCCCAGTGTTATATATATTGTGATATAAAGAACAAGGGAGGAAAGATTCTACATACCTTGGATGCACACAGGCAGCTCAGGTTGCTGCCTTGATTGAAAAAAGCCCTCTAGGGATGCTGAATAGCTGTTTGTCTCCTGTATTGGGGATTAACAAAACAAACTATTACACTGTGTTTTTTTCTCTGTCAGTTTGTTACTCTACTGTGTTTTTCTCTGCCATTGTTTGTTACTCCCACCATGGTAAATCACTTTCAGCAAGGTCAAGGCTCGCTCAACTAGGGCCTTATGTTCTTCAGTGGCACATTGAAAAAGGGATGGACTGTAGAAGTATTCTAGAGACAGCAACCCGGTCATCTGTTCGTACTTTCACAAAAAAAATACAAACTGGATTCCTTTTCAAGGTCCACAGCAGGCTTTGCTAGGACCATTCTCCAGCAGTTCCTGGATCATGATCATTCCACTTTCCAGTGTAGGGTAAGCTTTGGGAATTTACCCAAAATGCTACCGAGGCAGTGGTAATGATGACTATAGTACAGTTGCACAAGTGCTTCTTACCTGTAACAGATGTTCAAATTCCTCACTGCTGCACTCAACCACCGTGTTGAGTTGGGTGGTTCGGTTGTTATTGGATTTGTTTTTTTGTGTGTTGTATTTGGCTGCAAATTTGCTATTGCTAGATGATTCTGGCTTCGCATACTTTCCTCCTCTTCCTTGTGGAAGCTGAAAAGCCTGAACATTCACTTCCTGTGATAGCTGGAGACTTCCCTCTCAGGATATGCTCAGTAAATCAATTATCACGGGAAGGTAGAGGGAGTGGAGTCTGAACTTTTGAAAACTTTCCAGAACTGGGTTACCTTGGCAGATAACTCAAAACATGACTGTGGCAGTGAGGAAATTGAACATTTACTGTTGCAGGTAAATAGGACTTGTGCAACTGTATTTACAAACCCAGGCTGAAGTGACCCAAGTGGGATCAGTCCACTATCCTGGTTAACAAAGTTAAATACATAAAATAAGAAATTGAGAGCAACACAGGATATTATGTGCCTCGCACCACCTTTATATGAGTAAGTCAGCTAGGTATAAGGCCAGCTGTGGTTTCTCATAAGGAATATGCCACTTCTGGGGAGAGATTCTAGCCATGGACATAGGACACACAAGGTGGGTAAACCCAGCTGTACAGGTTTACTCTTACTCTGACTTCTCTTTGAAGATATGCTTTTATATGTTTCAGGCACAACTGCATTTTACTGAGGAAAAAGAAAAACGCTTAGCTTGGCATTCTTATTGAGTCATTGTCAAAGTCCTGATGATTTTTTGGGGAAATTTACTGAAATGATGCTGTGGATCTGTTGGATCTTTGGTGATACCTAAGAAGTAGATGTCAGACAGTACAGTCTTTCCTTATTTATTTCCCATGGACTATAGGAATGGAGTGTTTTTTTATGGGGCTGTTTGAATGGTTGTCTCTTAAGTACCATGGTCCAACCTACAACATATTGAAAGGAAAACAGAATGAAAGCCAAAGACATTTGCAAGAAATTGTGAAGGAAAAAGATTGGTAATGAGCCACCCTCCACCATTAGGGAACTGTGTTTGCATATCTGTCATTTTGCATTTTTGTAGACTTTCTTGCAAGCTCTTTAAGACCAGATATTGTACCCTTGCATTTCCCAGAAGTGAAACACTCCCAGTCACACACCCACTGTCTTCCTGACCTTGCCTATTGAGTCCATTGTCCATGCTGTCAACTGGCAATTTCAACAAGTCTTTCAGGGGGAGGATAATTCTCCTTTGGGTGGATTATGCTACTTTTCTTGTATGCACTGTGGTCTCGCCACTTGTCCTTTTTTAATATTTACCTAGAGCACTCCAGAGAAAGTTCCAGGGTTATCCTGATTTGCACCATGGTGACTCAAAAGATTTTCGGTCCTGGTCCTGAAGTAGTTTACATTGGAAAAAGAAGAGGCCTGTGAATTTTTGGATTTGCATATTCTACATTCCTTTTTTTCTGTTAAGTCAGCCGTCACCTTATGGAAATGCTGCTCAACAGGCAGATATTTCAGTAAAGGAACAACAACCTCTGCTGCTCTTCAGAACCATGTCTACAGTAGACAGTTTTAGTATGGCCAAGGCCATATGTGTGTGTGTGTATTTATTTGTTTCCTTTGTGGTTCAGATGAGTCCTGGGAGGCTAGTGGACTGTTTTCAGAGGAAACACAATGTGGTATTCCTACTACTAGAGGAAATTTGACCAGGCATTGGGGAACTTCTCCTATTCTTTTTGGTAGATGCCATGGGATCTGTCAAATCCACATCAGTTACCACCAATTGGAGCAGATTATCCAAAGGACAACACACTGTGGAGAACATTACCACCCAGTTCTGCACTGCAGTGTCAGCAGTCCAATTATGGAGTGGTAATAGAACCCCTGGCCTTCTGGTCTTCCATCACAAAAGGTGAGGTTGCCACCTGTCATATTACTGACAGTGTTTTTACATATTACTATAGCTTGCATCTGTAGAGTTTGATTTTTTTTTTATTTTATTTTTGTCAGGGTTGTTGTACAGAGCATCATAAACATTTCTTGTAATTTGGCATTCTTCTCTCGTAGTGTAGTGCTGCACTCCATGGGGCTGTGCTCAATGTTCAGACTGCTCTAGGGATCCTGTCAGAGTTGCTCAGGGTGGCAGGAGGAAGTGCTGTTCAGTCCATTAGTATTGCAGTGTATGTGCGTGTGTGTATAAAATAAAAAAAATATATATATATATATATATATATATATATATATATATATATATATTTTTTTTTTTTTTTTTCTGATTAATATTTAATCCTAAGTTTGGTGAACTTATTTCAAAAAACTGTTTCTTTCCTGCTGTCTTTTTTTTTTTTTGGCTGAATATGTTATGCCCCGTGAAAATGAATTAGAACTCATATCAAAGTATGAACAAAGTTTGATAAATGCCTTTTTTAAACTGTGTTATTCATTATTCCAAGAGCTGCATTTGCTCTTTCTGTGCCATTTCAGATAAGCAAAAACTGTATGACAGTAATACATGTTGATGTGTGTAGAGGTTTCCTAGTACTTTGGTAGTCTTTGTGCTACCAGTGCTTATTGCTGCCTATAACCTGCTTAGTAATGCATTGTGTATATAGTTATAAGCTCATTTTGGTTTGCTTTACCTGATGTGCTTCACTGTTCTCCACAGGCAGGTGTTGGTGATTTTATCGCAGCTGGAAGGGAATGCTGGATTTTCCATCACTCACAGACTTGCTCACCGGAAGGCTACTCAGGCCCACCTGAATGACTGGATTTCTTTCAAGGGAGCACACAGCCCACCACTGACGCCTGATGTGTCAGGACTTCATGGTCCTCGCCCACTATGACACACATCATCTGGCTTCCTGTGAAACTGGCCTAGAATAAATCTAGTTTTAAACTCTTGCAATGTAAGCTGTGTCTCCCCTATTCTCCCCCCTATAAAATGATATGTTCTCATGCCAAATTTTAACTGTCTTTTAAGCACCATTAAATATTTTGGTTGGGGGGAGACAAGGACACATGCATTGATGCCGTGGATTGGTGCACTTTATCAAGCCACTGGCAGTGGATGATTTCTTATTTGCTGCCAGAAGGATTCTCAGGACACAAACCCAGGGGCCATAGCATGAGGTGTGCAATGTAGAGTGTGAGAACTTAATGTCTTACATCACCAAAATCTGGAGGATCCACATCAGAGTAATGGAAGATGCTGTCAAATCCAGGAAGATGTGATGGGAAGCCCCCAGCTGTCAACAAAATGAAGACAAAAAATGTATTTTCATTTATTTTAAATCTTTTTTAAAACTTGAGACAGCTGGTGCCATCTTGTTTTGCTGTATAAAAATTATGCACAAGGAGCTGCCACCAGCGAGGGGATCTATTTTGTGTTCTTTAAAATGCACAATTCAATCAATAATGTCATCTAAAACCTTATGGGTAGCCTCTCTCCATTACCCTCCATGGAAGGAGCTTGTTTTATAATAACTCTGATGTACTGAGCCTTTACAGGTTGAGTTGTATGTCATATTCTTTAGAGATGGGCAACACTGCAGAGATTTGTTTGCTATTAATTGTAAGTGCAGAGATAATCACTAGGTTTGGGCTATGTAACTACTGCAGTCCAAAACACACTTAGCTTGTAAGTGTCTGCTGTATTTTATGAAGTATTAACTCATCATCATGTCGTGTGGAAGTCTCCTTACTGAGTGTGTAATTACCAGTTAATTGCCAGCTTTATAAAGTCTGGTAGTACCTGGATACACTGTGAAGTACATGATTTCCAGATTATTACAAGTTGCCTTGTATCCACCCACTCCCCTACTGTAACCTCATCAAAGAAAGAAAGAAATATGTATGAGCAGTAGTCCCCTTTAAAGAAGATGGAACTGCAAGAAAAAAAAAGTTTTTAGTGCTGCTCTTTGTTTTGATAATGTAAAGAAATTATTACAGTACTGAGGTGATAATGTACATATCAGGCCACATTTATTGTTGAGATGCTACAAAGTTTGGTAAAAAAAAAAAAACTGGTAGCTGAGTAAGACTAGCTAATCACTACCAGGCAGGAGGGAGAGGGGATGAAGAAATGGTTTCACATTTTGGGTTGTACCTCACCAAACACTGTCATACTTTTGGAGCTGATAGCTTCTGTTGATACACTGGTATGTCATGGATTTAGACCCAGGTTTCAGACCTGCCTTGGAGTTGCAAGTATAAGTCTCCTTGGATTTGAATGGATCAGGAGACCATCATCTCGAGTGTGCATTTTTCCTTTAGCCAAGTACAATTTATTGAGCTAGTTAATGCTGTAGACATTTTAGGTTCTTCACAAAGCATCTCTAAATGTGTGCATGAACATGTTCATACTTTTAATAACTGTCATGTTTGAACATTCCTGGTGGGTCGTGTAAAAGTAGCCTATGCTTTACAGCATCTTGTTACTAAAGGCAAACACAAAACAGCTGAACATTATGAGCTTTCAGTTGGTTAATGCTGTCTTTCTGTGGGACTGAGGAGGGGGCAGCCAAGCAGTACATTTATTTCTTTGCATTTTAATTACAGAAAGACTTATTGTAAATATGTGTTTATGACTTTTTTTCAAAGTGTACGGATTTGTAAAAGAAAATCTTTTTAGCCATAAATTTTCAGATCAGCCCAGTTTGCTAATTAAAATGTTGTGAAGTACTACGTTTATGAGCACACAGCTCCCTGACCAGTGTTCTTTGGTGAGTCTCCCCTGTTTTTAGTGTAATTTTCATAGATTTCAGGAATGTTAAGAAACTGTCATTTGTTTTGGTTTAGCAAGTCTTCATGTGTGGGGTGATTCTGTTTGCACTTTTTGTCCAGCTTATTGGGATAGTATTTGAAAAGCTGGTACAATGCATCAATTAGGCATGAGCTACCTAACTGCCAGCTTTATTAAAGGAATCATTGATTTTTTTTTTCAGATTTATAGACATACTTATTTGGCTACTTATTGGTTGCTTGCATGGCTTGCCCAATTACCCTTCATTACTAGTGAATACTTTTTTCCGACTATAAAAGTTCTTTCTTTTTTAACCTTAAGTAACTATCACTGCTAATTTTTTTTCTGCAATAGATTGCTTAGATGAGTACTGCCTCTCTAGCACCACAGTTCAGCTGTTGTCTTTTACAAACACAACACAGGCAGAATAGAAATACTTTCAGATTTTTAATGTAGTTGACTTTTGTGATTTTTTTCATGATATGGCAGTAGTGGGGTTTTAATGTTAGCTTTTAGAAGGTAGTGCTTGTTACTTTGACTGTAATAGACAAATGGAGGGAGAGGTGTGGGTGCATGGTGCTAATTGAGTAATATGAATGAGCTTGTAAATATTTCTCAAATGATGGGGAGGCTGTTTTCAGCTGAAGTGCAGGAACAGTCACTGTCAGCATTACAGTGCTTGCAGCACAAGCTCATTTTTTATTAATTGTTCATATGCAGGTTCTGTGTCATAGGAGGTAACTAGGCTAACAGCCCCAGGGCCCTTACAAGCTTTGCTAAGTTCAACCTGTGTACTCAAGGGTGTCTGGTTTAAGCAGACACTAAAATCGGCACCTAATTGCACCTGTCCAAGAGGGGGGGCACAGGTGGAACCTCCGGAGTGATTTTCCGGTTACCTGTCCAGTCATCCAAATTGCATTTAAATAGGGCCAACAAGGGGCTTTGTTTAACATGAATAGGAAGCTTGTTCCGAAGGTGGGGCAACCTCTGTGAGACAACTCTGTCTTTCCAGCAAGTTCTGTTGATGTCACATACATTTTATTCATGTCCATGTTCCTGCCACAAGATTAGTACAGTACATGCCTATCAGTTTGTTCCACTGGTCTTTCAGTAGAACTTGTAACTTTTATTCCCTTATTGACACTTGATATTAAACATGCGTATTGCTTATAAGTAAGTGCAGCAGATTGTGCACTGGTTCATACGTTCTAGAATCACTTTATTTTTCACAGAACATGCAAGATTTACAGGATTGTGTATATGTAATCAGGAGAATTGCCCGAGTCTTAAGAGATTCTTTCTATTGCTGTCTATGTGCACAGATGCATATGAATCTGAAGGTTTCTGTGAGTAAACTGGACAGGCATACAATAATAATTTCAGTGAATGCCAGTAGCATGCGTCAGTGTTGAAAATCATTTTACTTGCTTATTGTGTTTGCTCTTTTCCTCGTTGTCAGTGAATGTGGAATTCGTATATATATTTTTAGATTGGTGAGGGTGTCTCCCTCCTCATAGGAGGTGCAGGTAACATGCCAGCATCCAGTCCTACAAATTAAATAAGCTCCTGAAAAATAACAAAAAACATGCATAAAAAAGTGTTTTTACATATACTAATTTACGTTATTGACACTCACCGAATTACCTTAGATGAATCTGCATAAATCTATCTGTGGTCATGGGCTCCTTTGAGAACATTTTCTGTAATGGTTGAAGAGGATTTTTTCATTTTGAATCCTTCTGTAGATTAAATATGTGTGTGTTTCCATGCATGGTGACCTAAATAATTAGTGTGTCCTACCTTGCATAAGAATTTCAGCAGCATCCTGCGAAAGCTTTTCTGTCAGTTGAAGAGCAGTTTACCTACACTGATATCATTAACATCTGCAGGAAAGAAAATTGTTCTGTCTCTTAGTAGAAATAATGTTTTTCAGTTATGGTTGCAGCAGTTTTCCTGTTCATGCATTGACCACCGAATTGCATATCTTAAGATGAGAAAATTCACAAGGGTTGCACATCTCAAAAAGGAACCTTATGTTTGTAAGGCAAATACCTTAACCATTAGGCCACCCTCCCAACTCCTCCCTAATAGATTAGTACAGACTTTATTTGTTGTTTAGTATTGCCAGCTCGTAAGTCTGAAGAGATCAGAGAATCAGGTATAGTAAAATATATTTTCAGTCTGTAGTCATACGTTCATATCTCTTTCAGAATTTGCTGTGTACTACTGTTACTGTCATTCATGATAAGCTGATTTAAATGTAATGTAGGCAATTCCACCAAATATCAAAAATGTCAGCCTGTTTTGGTCAGACCTTTGGAAAGAACTGCACATAAAGACAGTCATGACTTGTAGTGAAAAACAGGCCCCCCCCCCCCTTTTTTTTTTTTTTTTTTAACATGCAGTGGGGGTACCTGTAATAACAGCTGGGAGCAGGCACTGCTGAAGGTTTTTTTGAGCCAGTGTAGTGGAATAGCTTTTTCTCAGTGTTGCTTCTTATTGTGCAATGATTTTGTAAGCTGCCATTTAATGTTCCTTTATTTAGGTTTTACGCATAAGGGCTATGTATCCATTCAGAACAACTCAGTTTGCTGCCTAGATCAACCCCAAATATGGGGGTCTTTTAAAAACTGGCCATGCATTGACATCCTGAAGGCCAGTGAAGATTTAAGATAAGGACACTGGCTCCAAACGTGTTATTCCTTAACAATGGAGACTGCAGCCCTCACACTTCACCTAACATGAAGGATGAATGTGTGTTCACCAGTCTTTTGGTGCTGAGGCTGATGTTTCAAACACTGCAGGCCATGGATATGCTTCCAATGCCCAGACCTTTTACAATGAGTTCAGTAAACCAGGTACACCTTCCAACAGTCCAGATTTTTGCAGAATGTCTATATTTTTTGTCTCATATTTTTGGTCTGTTCCTCATAAAACTTGTGGTTTTCTGGTAATTTTTAACTATGTAGGGGCGTGGGGGGCTTTGCCTCTCCCATTATTTTTTGCTTTGTCCAGGTTTCTTGTGCTTGAAGGTTGAGAGGTATGAAAACGGGCGAGAGCTGTAGTACCTTAATAGGGCACGATAGTGGTAAGTGTGCCATCTTAAAAGCAGGATCCTCTCCCCAACATCTTCATGGAGCCTGTGCATGTCAGAGAATTGGCTAGAGCTTCTGCATCTCTCTGGGAGCAGTTTAAATTCCAGAAGATTCCTTCAGTATAGCAAACATCTGAGGCTCCCTCCTGGAGCTGTTACTTGCTAAGACGAGTATTCGTTTGGTCTTCTGAACATGAGACAAACTGGAAACTGACTTGGTTAGTGTACTTGAAGATGCAGTAGAGCCCAAAATTTGCTCTCTTCTATGGTGTTGGAGATGGTGAAAGTAGATGTAATGTCCCCTTTTTTTTAAATTTAGAGGGAGGAGTCCTTTAAGCCTTCCTCCATTTTTCATTTGATACATTGCCTTTCAGTGTAATTTCATGCAGAAAGACGAAGGCTTGTGTGTGTATTGCCCCTTGATGGATCATATTAGCTTAGTTGTAAATTCTTTAAGTATGGGCCTCTGAAGAAATGGAAAGGTGGTTACTTTTGGCAGAGATTCTGGTCCCTCTAGTAGTTACAGTCCAAGTTCTGTTCTTTCTAGAAGAAATGTCAGAGGTTTTGAATGTTGCTTTCAAAGCCTCTATTGGACGACCTATAAGGCGAGTTGAAAAGGTTCATTTTGCATGATATACCATGTTCAGTTTAGTACTATGATGAGTCAGCTGTAGGCTGTAGTCAGACAGCATCTTTAATACTATCTCAGGCTTCCGCCACCAGTCCTCATAATGCATTACACCTCCCCTTTTTCTCCAGATGTTTGCTGTGTTCAAGCCAGCATAGGTAGGTGTTCTCAACAAGTTTAGTAGGTATTTCTTCAGTTCTGCTGAAAACCGTCTGTGATCAGGTCAGAGATTTGCATTTTGCTAACTTTAATTGCTGTTTGCAAGTTTAAGCTGCATCATAGTTATGTTTTGCTGTGTTTCATTATCCTTTCTGTTGCTTCTAGGTTGTTGTTTTTGTCAATGACATACAATATTCTGATGTTTCTCTAGCTTGTTTAGGAAAAAGTTGTTCCATTTTTGCTAGATTAAAGTAATTTTCTGTCATTATTTTAAAATGGATAATGGCAAAGTTTCTGGTTTCAACAAAAGGTACCATATGTGGCCATAAGATTTCTCCTCAGGACACTTTCAATTATATATGGTGCATCTGATGGTAGAACACTTTGATTCTAATTGCATGATAAGTTTGGTTCCAGGATACACCATGAAAGAAAAAAATCACATTAATTTTAAAGGGATTATGGCTTTCTGAATCAGCTAGTTCTAAAAGTGAAAAAAAAGAAGTAAGAGGAAAGTGGTTTAAGCCAATATTGTAAGAGGTCTATATCTCCTTTATTCCCATAAAATGAGCAGATGCCCCTTGAACTGCATAGTGGCAACTATTTTTCTTTGCACCTCCCATTTCTAGTCATAATATAGTCACTGCAAAAGGCAAAGGTACACAAGGGGAAGGTCATACTTATAACCTCATTCTGGCCCAGACTAGGTTATGTTCCCTTACTGTGACCTTATCTGTTAAGAAGTTTTTTTCTCCATAGACCTCACAAAGTCTTCTATCACATCCATCTGGCAATCCTCACCCAGGCATTCAGTCCCTCAGTCTAACTCCATGGATTCCTCAGTGTCCCTAATGGACAGGGATGAGTTGTTCCTTTCTTAGGGTTGCACAGATCCTTACAACTTCCCAGAAACTCTCCGTCAGGAAAATATATAAGTAAATGGACAACATTTTCATTATGTGCAGTGATTCCTGGATTATGTTCTAGTGGTTTAGCAGATTTTGAGTGATATTTATAACAGAGGCTCTAATTACTCTATAATCATTTATTTAGCATCCATTTCTCATTTGCATTTTTGAGGAACACAGTTGTGCTTAGACCTCACATCGAGGAAACCTCTCTCCCCATAGGGTTTAAACTTTATATTAAAAAAAAGTGCACTACTCCCTTTGAACCAGTAGCTACAGTAGAGCTGAAGAATTTATTGTTGATTTTTCTTTTCCAAGAAGTAACAACGTAGGCCAAGAGAATTTTTGAAAATAATGCCTTATCTTCTGAATCATCTAAATCTCCCCATATTTTGTCCACATAGATGGGGGTTTCCCTTTGAACAAATCCAGATTTTATGCAAAAGTGATAGCAGAAATTAATCTTACCAGTCAGTCTTCCTGGCTTCTTTTCTCAGTGGTGTATTTGCTTCGTTGCCTGGATTTTCATGGTCAACTATGATTTTATTCAGACAAAGACGCAAGAAAAATTATCAACTATTTGATCAATTATTTTTTCTTTGCTCCAGTCAGATTGGGAAAATTGGGACAGAAGGTTTCAAAGGTTTCCTTGTCTAGGTAGTTGACAGACTGCATTTTATTTTGTGAGGAAGAATACTGAAAGACCTTACCAATCAAACCTAAAGCAAATTCCACTAAATCTTAAGCTATTCCTCACTTGACAGTATCTGTGAATAACCTTCAGGGCCACTATATTTTATCATATTCTGCCTTTATTCCACCCAAGAGGTTAGATGTGGAAACTCTGACTTAATTTTGATGTGGACAGATTGGATCACACAAAAATAAGAAAGTCATTTGCTTACCATAATGGTAGATCTTCATGGTTCACATTTATCTAGTTCAAAAAACAGCTGATCTGCTCCCTTTCATTTGAAGAGACTGGCAGAAGTGATCCTGAGACCATGCTTATTTAATTGTACTTACCTGCACTTTGTGCAAACTTGATCTGGAGAGAAAGTGAGGGGATATGTATTATGGGAAATTTTAGAGCCACAGAGTCTTAAAGGTGCTGAGAGACTGCTGCCTGCAGCTTGACTATTCATGATGTTGAAGTGGATGAATGCAGATTGTACAGTTGAAATGTTATGGTGAATACACAGCTTTCTTTTGTTTTGGATGAAGAGATATCCTCTTCCTCAGAATGTTAATCTCTGGGCCTGCATGTCATCCCCTCAAGAACCTTCTAGATGTTGACCATTGTTGCACCAGCAATGTAAGTGTCTTTGTTTCAGCCTTTCATGTTTCAACAGAGATAAAAGAGCTTTTCTTTCAGCTGTTGGTTAAAGTTAGGACTCTGACTAAGCAAGTACTTGTGACATAGATTTTACAAGAGATCCTTCATCTCAGATCTTCTCTGAAGAGCTCTACTTCTCCTTAAGATTTGAACCTCATGAATGCACTTACTGATGTGCTAATCTCTGAACTATCTGATTCACCAAATCTCATGATCTTAGATCAAGAGGTCCTTTATAGTGGGTGGAATAGTTGGGTGCTTTCTTCTGATGCCTTCATGAATGCCTGTTATAAAATGTCTCAGGTCTATGTGCTTGTGGGGGGATTCTTCCTTTGCTGTACACATGACGTCACTGCATATGTTTGGAGATGTGTGCACCATATTTTCCTTGCTACTCATACACTTCTACTCTGAAAATTTGAATGTTCACATTTCAGTGTGCAAGAAACATAAGCTTTTAAAATGTGACTGTGGCTGCCTAGTCATGATGCAGAGCTGCCACTAATGTGGGTGAGAGAGACTGCTAGTTTAAAGACAGGTTTAAAGCAAAAAAGCAATACCTAGTTTGTGGTCCAAACTTGAAGCCAAGCAGAAAGAGAGTGAGAGAGAGACTGGAAGAACTGTCTACATTTCCCATGAAATAGTGTAAAATGAAGGCATATCTGCTTCTTGAATTCTGCTTGTTCCTGTAGTCCCTCTTGATCACCTGTTTGATATTTTCTAGTGGGATGTATTGTCCAACCTATGACAGACATGTTTGAGACTGAGTGCTTGGAGACCTCTCTAACATCTGTTCTTCAAAGCAAGACCCACAGTTTAGTACTACTTCCCATTACTGGACTAGGCCAGCCAGTGCCTCTTTGACTTGTAGAGAGGAGTCTTTTAAAACAAGGGTGACATAAATTCAGTGCTATGAGATACACTTTCTCTCTATATTCCCCTTTGATTGGCAATTCCATGGTAAATGTTGAAATGGCTACTGCTTTGTTTACCATCTCCATGTTTGGACCTTCAGCCTCCTAGTTTCTGTCATTGGCTTTTGAGAATGTATTAATTGTGTTGTGTAGGATGGCTGAGCAGATGAGTCGTTAGTTAACAACAAAAGTCATGGTGCTGCCTTTGATTCTACAAGACTCGTACAGCATCAATCAAATGTTTGATCTATCTGATTTTTTCTTTGGTTTGGTAGTGAATCAGAAATTATCCTAGAAGTTGTAGTAGGAAAATAAGTCTGCTTCCTAGTTCTGAGTCTTCAGTCATTGCTAAGAAGTTATAGTATTTTACCAGCCAGTGAGATAATTTCTTTTGCCATTTCCCTGTCTGATCAAGTGCATCCTTCAGTGGCTGATTGGCTGACTTCCCAAAGTATTTTTTGAATTCACCATTGGGATTGGCTAAGATGAAGCCTTTAGTTAATCCACATTTGATCCTCTGTTTTGAAGCACTAGGACTGTTCATCTTCTGCCCTTAAGAAGTTTTATTTCCACAACTATTCTTTCCTTTATCTAGGCTTAGCATAGTTCTGAGAAATATGTATCCCCTCACCCCTACAAGGGCTCTAAGACTGGATAGAGTTTGCAGGAAAATTGCATTAGGTGTTTTATAGACTTATGTGCTTCACTTTCATTCTTTAGTGGATAGGTTTTGAATAAACTGCTTATTCTGCCTGATTTGATTGAGAGGGAGACCATTGACAGTGTGTATAATGTTCTTCAATCCAAGTTCAGCAAATGTTTTGAACGGAAGTGATTATGTGAATTTTATTATTTTGTTGTGTCAAACATTGAATAAAACGTTGGGAATATAAAAAGTCTTTTTTGGTTCCCACCTTCTTCCAGTATTGCTGTGGGCAGTAGATTGTCAATTTCTGACCTTTCACTGAGATTAGATGACATGGAAAATGGGTCCCTGATCTGTGCTTTCTATATATAACCAGTAATCATTTTCTTAATTTGCCAATACGGAAGAAGAATGACAATTATGATTGGACACAGCTTAATTTGTGTTTGCTTGTTTTGAAACCCTTCAGAATGAACCCTCAGCTGTTACTTTCCTTTGCCAAAGGAAAGGTAGCACATAGTCTAAGCACTGTGCAAGTCCAGATGATTAACCATTTTTTCCTGTATGATGTCCTTACATGCATTGAATTAATGTCATGTCATTACAGCAGGATAGTGACAGTCTCTACAGCTCTGTTCTGTAACATTTTCATAGGTCACATTTTTGCTATTCCATATGGTCACATTATAAAGTGCGACATCGTCTTGGAAACTAGAACATCTTTTGAGAGAATAGTAGTATAATAATTTTGTGTTTTTTGCCTTCTTCACTAAGAATAGCTGTGGGTAAGAATAAGTACAGTTCATGACTGTCTTTTAGTGTTTGTCTGGCTGTATTTAATGGCAACACTTAAGCATTTTGCTCTTGCAGTAGGTGGTTTCTTAACTTAGGAATCATGAATTTTTTTTCTCGGGGTGTATTGTGTTCGGTATTGAAAAACTTCTTTCCCTTCTTAAAATACTTTTTGCAAGAAAGTTCACAGTTGAACATCCAGTCTCTCAGGCTGCACGTTTTATGCTTGCCATAGAAATTGATGGAAAATGGAGGGGTCAGCTTTAAATATCTGCATATGGCTGTGCATTGGTTTGTATGCATTTGATGTACACGTGCACACAGACAAATATATGTATAGGTATCTCGTATGTCAACTGGATGAACATTGCTGACTCAGTCTTTGCACTTGTAGATGCTAGTCTCCGGATTTAAAGATTTTTTTTTACCTGCTGCAAGAAGTAAGAACTGGGTTTGATTAGCAGCTGTGGAGTCTTATGGCACTGGCAGGGGAGGGAGAGTGCGTCTCCAGGGGCAAACATGTTACTGTTTCCCTTGTGGAGACCTGGGAAACTACCGCAGATGCTTCTGTAGATGAGTGGGGTAGCTTGCTGACATCATACCTTTGCAGAATTGAGAGGCAGTTCATTCTGGTTCACTCATTACACTTCCTGTCAGGGAGCAGTGCTGGGCACGCACAAGGGTTTTATTAAAATTAGAGAACTCCGGGGCAACAGTATGATGCTGTCCTTTGAAGTCTCAATCTCCTCACTGGGACCAGTCTGTAGTAGAAAAAGTCCAGGGGTATAAAGGAGGGGTAGGTAGACCAAATAAATGAGGAGAGGCACCATGAAAAACATAAGGGGAAAAAAGATTATAACAAAATATATACACAAGTATTTCTTTTGTTGGACTGTAGTGTATGCATCATCATTTCTCATTCTGTAGTGTAAGCAGGCAGATTTGTTCACAGCCTGTTTCAATGTGTCTGCAAGAGCATGTGTTTCTCTGCATGTGATCATTACCTGCATTTGCCTTGATTTTACTGTGCAAAAGGTATCCAAGCTAAACTTTGCATTAATTTAGAACTACAGAACATGGTGACTGCCCATTAATTTGTGTTTCATAAGTTGGTCTTTGGTTATTAAAGTGTTGAATGATTGTATTGTTAGTGGTGTATAACAATAATCCTGTTTGTTAACAAGGTAGGCCCACTGGATGCACAATCCCTTTCCTGGGGTGACCCAGGACCAGTGTCTGGTTTAAGTGACTTACTTCAGATCACACAGGAAGCAAATGAGGACTGAGGGAATCAAACACTGTACCAGAAGAACTACAGATGACAACCTTAATCTCTGCATCAACATCCAAAGATGTTGATAAGTAGAGACAACTGATGACAATCATATAATTATCACTTAAATTTTAATTCATATAAAATACACTAATGTTGTCCAACTTTCTTGCTTGTATACGAAATCAGAAAATCCAGCTTCCCACATAGTGGCTGTCCATTTGAGTTGTGTGGTAGTTCTGAAACCCATAAAAAATGAAACATAATACTCTGCAGTATGCTTGTTTTGTCATCTGAAGTCATGTCTGGGCTAAGGGAAGTTATTTTATATTTCTTAGCTGTTTCATTGTGCTGGTAGCACTTCATGTGAATTGTCACTGGGTCATTGAAATGTTAGTTATCGGTAAACATAAGTGAAAATGAGGCATTTTGAGATTTGGTTAGTAATGCTGACCACAAGAAATGGGATTTTCTGGGATTGTAATTTGTTTTGTTTAGGAAGTCTGCTCAAGGACATGAAGAGAAATGGAATTTTTTTAAGATAGGAGGTCCACTGTGCTTGGGAAGCCTGTTCAAAGACTGAAAGGGTTAAGTTTTCCAGCAAAAGTTAAGTTAGTATCCCAGTGGGAAATATGCATCTGATTCTGAACTGCAGGTGGTGAAGTTGCAGTAGAGAAGGGGTTCCAATGTTTGTTCTTGATGTGCAGTGTTGTCATTCTCTAATCATTGTTTTACTTTTTCCTTCTCTACTGTGACAACAAGCAGCCCTGCTGTATCCTTTTGCCATGCAGTTTTCCCAGCTATGCCTTACAGGACTTTACCTTCTTGGATGCCTGATGAGAGAGGAGTAGAAGGGTTACAGTCCCAGGTTTAATGACGTTCCTACAGCGGGCTCATGTGCTTCTTTATGGTACTGCTGAAGTTCGCCTCCCTTTGTTACTGCAGTAATTTTATTCTAGCTAATTGTCATCCTTTTCTTTTTAGCAATGTAACCTTTAACGTTAAGGATATGGATTTTAAATGTCTCTTTTGCCTTTGATCAAAATATTGCTAACAGTTACAAAGTCTGTAACCCACACCCACTTCCCCAAAGATCAGTGTAATCTGTGTCCTAGGTGGGTGGGAAGCATATGATTGGTGTACCCTGAACAGTGCAGATTGAATTTAAGGCATTGTTAGAGGAGTATTTTTAGATGTATTTAACACCAGAAGTATTCATTTATTTCACTTGAGAGGACTGTGAAGTAGAAAAATATCAGATGTCTTCATTGTGACACAATAAATATGTAAATAATACAGAAACTTGCACAAAATATTTGTTACACTTTTGTCAGTGATTGATTTACTGGTAGAGATGTACACTATGCCCAACTACTCAAAAATGTTGAACACTCCAACACTGCTAAAGTTGAATTTGGAGTCACGTCATGGGTAGACCAGTTAGTGTTAAATATGAACTGTTTTTGTGATTTCATCTCTGTTAATATGTTCTGTGTAACTCTGGTACAGATGAAAATGTTTGGAAAATTCCCCATACAGAAGGTTTATGTTGTATGGCTCCTTGTTGATTAATATGGACACCTTTGCTGTGAATGTTTTTAACTATGTAAAAACTGTCCTGCAGTGGCAGAAAATGTTTAAAACTGAAGGGAGAATCTGCAAGATTATAAATAAATATATAAACTGTAAATGTATAATAAATATGTAAACGGCTAGTTTTCAAACTCAGGTTCTAAAGGACCAAACAAAGCTTGTTTTCTAATTTAAGGCTGTGAGTGCTTTATTTCTTTTTGTAATGTTATTTCAACATCATTTGCATTATAATGGACTTGTGTTCAGGCAGCTTTTTGAATTACGGTACATAATTTCCATTCATATTGAAACGTCATGAAATATTGATGTAATAAGGAAGAACAGGTGAGCATTCAGTTTACAACTAATATATATTAAGCCCATCCACACAAAAAAGTGAATTCTGAGTCACTTTTCCTTCATTTCCAGGAATCATCATTCTTGTTGTTATTTTTGCATGGCAGAACTGTGCAGCACTGTGTGACCTAATCTAATATGTTCATTGTTGTTTATAAAATGAATCTAGTAAAAGACTAGTGGCCTTTCTTGTTTTCCTGAGTGTTACAGCTGCCATTTACCTTATTTATTATCAGCTTCCTCACATGCATCTATTGATTTATCTGCCACATATTTTACATTTCATTCTATGGTGTCATTACCCTTTCAGAAATATACTTAAAAATACTTAACGTTTTTTTTTACCTGTTTTATTATTGCTAGTTTTCTTATCACTAGTGTTTGTTGGCCTGAATCACATAACCATGAC
This sequence comes from Protopterus annectens, assembly GCF_019279795.1. Lineage (NCBI taxonomy): Eukaryota > Metazoa > Chordata > Ceratodontiformes > Protopteridae > Protopterus > Protopterus annectens. Next base: position 783,864,805 of record NC_056746.1, on the reverse strand, counting down.
CCAGTTGTGAGGAGGTGTTGCTGTTCTGCTGTGGTAGGGTTACGTACCATTCAGATAAGCACTGGTGTTAAGGTCCTCATATAGTGTTGGGGTACTAGTAATGGGGTGAAGCACTACTGTCAGGTAATAGATACCAGTTTTTTTGTTACATAGTTAGTATTCTGTTGTTCTCAACCTAGAAGCAGACTGTAATAGGAGACCTTTTTCTCATCACTTAAACATTTATTTCCATTATTTGTTTTCTTTACTTCACTTTTTGACTGCTTTTTTCTTCTGATCATTTGGCATGCTACGGCAGTTACACTGCTTGAGTTCACAACTGTGCAGTCACCCAAGAGGCAGCCATACAATGAATGGGAGAGGGTGTGTTACTCATTCAATGCAGGCAATATGATCCCTCAGTAGCCCTGTCTTCCTTGAAGGCCAATGAATCCTGGCAAGTGTTCAGTCTTCCATGTATAGATTGACATGATCCATGTCTTGAGATGTGCACTGAGTAGGCTTAGCCACATCACTTCTGTCCTCTCTGTGTTATAATGAGGGTTCCACCCCTCTCTGTCAGGGAGTTGGAAAACATCCCATTGCTTTTATATTTAATTTTATGGCTGACTTTGCTTCCCATGTATTTTCCCCCAGTGTTGTGGCAATAGTCTCCACGTATTTCTTTTGCCACGAGGCTTTATGTTAGCATACTCTTGTGTGTGGCTGATCATATCTTTTGTGTACCAGAACTGGTCTTCAAAACAGAAAATGTGTGATGCCATACACCTTGTAATCTTTTTCCCATGACGAATTGTCATAGCCATGGGCTGAGCTAAGCATATGCCATTTATTGCACAGCATACCCTATTTAAAAATAATTTTATTTTTGCAATGAGTTGTGCTAGAATTTTAATTAAGAAATTGCAGTTAACATGGTTTCGTGCCATTTTTAGTAAATGTTTTTTTTTCCCCAGAATGTTTAGTTGATGTGAATGAGTGGTTTGCTTGGGCCTGTATGTTCTGAGGTTGAGAGGGGGTTGCATTCTGACAGATGTTATAGGGTTACAAAAATCTTGGGTATGACCCTCATCACAACAGGATCACAGTTTGAACATAAGATTTTTTTGACAACTGAACCTTTGTATCATTTCTCTTATATGTGCACCTCATATCCTTTTCATTCTGTCCATCTTTTCCAACATATGGGGCTTTGAGCCACTGCTCAGTTCCTATCTGGCAGAGAGTGTACTCCAGACTCAAGATGCTTTAAATCTACCTACCCTTAATCCCTCTGTCCCGTTAGCTACCTCAGATTTAATTTGCCACCTGCTTGAAAGTTGAGCAATCTTGTCCGCAAGTAAGTGTCCCACCTCATTCTATACTAAAAAGGTCTTGCTCTTGGAACAGTCTGTCCTTTCTTTTGTGCAGTTAGGATAGTAGAGTTTAAGTTTGTTAATAAATATATCTTTCAAATATTTTCTCTCAGATTCTACTCTCTAAGCCCCTGGCATTCATCACTGTCTTCCTTCTAGTTAGTGTGACTTATAGTTGTTAAGGTAATAGAGCTGTTCATAGGTTTATAAGAGATTACTAGGCTAATGGCTTAAAGACCCTTCCAAGTCTAGCCGGTATAACTTGATTTTACCCAATATATGGGGGCAAGAGGACAGTATGGATTTGTGCCTATGCATTGAGTGTCTTACAGATTGCACCTGTCTATAAGGCACTACCCCAGGTGTGAATTTGTGTTTTTCCCATCCATTGATCCAAATTGCATTTGAAGAAGGGCAGTGGAGGGCTCTGCTTAATGTCAATAGGAAGCCTGTTCCAAAAAAGGGGCAGTCTCTGAGACACACATCTATTTCTCCAGCATGTTTTGTTTGAGTCACTGACTAAGTTTAGATCCATAGGTTGGGTGACTGTCATGCTATTTGACTTGTAGATATGTAGCAGCTCCATCAGAGATGGATTTGTGAATGCCTTGTAGGCCAGGCATAGGTCATCCCTTAATAATATGTCAGAAACAGAAAAAGAGGATAGGGTTTTTAGTCTGTCCACATAGTTCATGTTGTTTACACCCTGTATTTTCTTTGTGAGGAACCTTTGCGGTTGCTGTAAGTGCCTAGTCAAGTACATGCCGGATGGTGCATTGTACTCGATTATTGGTCTAATAATGGCTGAATACAGTGGGACTATAATTTCCTTGGATCTGGATGCCATACCTTTACATACAAGTTGTACCACACGAAAGGACTTCCTCACCAGTGTGGACACATGGCAGTCAAAGTTCAGGCTACTACTTATCTGTGTACCTAAATCTCTGACCTCTGAGCCTACTCTTAGGGGTATGCTATCGATGTTGTAATTTGTAAGGATATTTGATTTCCCAATGTGTATGGTAATGCATTGTTTTGCATTTAGTTCTAAGTCATGGTTCTGGTACCAATCATTTGTCTAATCTACACCCTCCTGAAGAATATCTATATCATTGGGGGATTTGGTGATTGCCCACAGCTTACAGGCATCAGCAAACTTCCTCATCCAGAGGTCTTCCACATTAGCTTTGACTTCAGAGAATTATATTCCGAGCAGAAGTGGTCCCAGCACTGAACCCTGTGGCACACCAATTGTAACTTGCATCTTGCTGGATCTGGATGCAAACCCTTTAACCACATGTATCCTGTTCATGAGCCAATTGGATAGCCATCTGGTGATGTAGGGATTTATGTCCAGTTTTGTGAGTTTGTTTATAATACCTGAGTGGGGAATTGGTAAATGCCTTAACCACATTGAGGTAGGTAATGTGTACTGTTTTACCATCATCCATGGCATTAGTGACTTTCAAAAAAATCCACTAGATTCAGTAGGCATAAACTGCACTTTACAAAGCTGAATTAGATTGGGTCCAGTGTTTGGAGATTTCTTATGTCATTATTTGAAATGTCCATGATTATTCTTTCCATGGCCTTAAATATAAGACTAGTCAAACTTATGGGTCTGTAATTTCCCAGATCAGTATGCTGTCCCCCTTTATGCAGAGGGATGACTTTTGCTGTCCTCTACTCTGTGGGGGACAAAGCCAGTCCAGATGCTTTGGTTAAATAGAGATCCTAATGGGCCTGATAAGTCCTGATTTAAGCTGTTTAAAAGGCAACCAAAAATATCATAAGGCCCCATCAAAGCTATGTTTTTAACTTTAGAGAGCACTGTGGCAACCTGTTAGGTGGTGATAATTAGCAGTGGAGTGGCGGAGGGTATTTCTTGGAGAACTGGGGGTGATGGGGAGGTGAAATTCGAGCTAAATTTGTGGCCAGCAGATTTGCTGTATATTCTGGCTGAGTATAGGTGATGCCATCTTCAACTAATTTTGCACATTGTTGGGTGTTGCCCTTAGGATTGCAGACATCACTGAAAAATGTCTTATGGTTATCCTTTGCCTTGGAGGCTATTTTAACCTCAAAGTCTGCTTTCAGAGACTTGACTAGTTCCCTGATTTGCTTTTTTAAACTAATGAGGGACTTTTTTGCTCTGTTGTATACATTCCTTCTTACTTATCAACAGGATTTTCTTTCTTTTGTTGTACAACTTATTTAATACCAAGTGTCCTCCAAGGTGGCTTCTTTTGGCAATTTGACCCAGGTTTATTTTGGTCTAGTACTGCCTTTTCTATGCAGTTGTTTATATGCTTATACAGGGCATTTGTGTATGCCTCCTCTAGTTTTTCTGTGATTTCTGGGTGTGGGGGGAGCTTGGAAACTAGCTATGCCATCCCTTAATAGGGGGTCATTTACCTTAGAGAAGTTCTTAAAGTTTTTGGTTTTAGGTGGGGTATTAGTTTTACCTTAATTTCAAGGGAGACCAATTTGTGATCTGATCTTACAGTAGGACATCACATGGGGAGGGGGTTGCATCACTTTCCTATATTTGTGAGTACAAGATCTAGGATATTTGTTCCCCTAGTGGGAGTGCAGACTAGCTATTCTCAAGCACTTCAATTTACAAATTTAAGAAATCTTTGGGTCTGCATGTTAGTGGAAATGTATGTATCCCAATTAATGGAGGATAGTTAAAAAACACCCATGAGTGTGGTATTGAGCTGGATGGTAAGTGATTTTAGTAACGTTAAGTTTGATGTATGGATTTTCTGGTTCATGGCGGAGGACCCGTAGCTAGCAAGAATATGGTAGTGGATTTTTCCCATGGATAGCTGAACATGGAGTAGGTCAAGCGGGTCCTATTGTTTGACCAGCCTTGAGGTGTGCTTACCCTTTATGTAGATAGCTACACCTCCACCGTTTGCTCTGTATGTTCAGTGGATGGTCAGAATGTATGAAAGGCGTAATAGCCATGCACTACTGGAGTGCTTTCCGTGGGTCTGAACCATGTTTCAGTAACTGCAACATTTCTGTTATAGTGTTGATCTTTATAGTGCTAGTGTGATCTACTAAAAATGTTTTCATTTTTTCTTTAAGCCTGTTAAGTGTATTTTGTGGTTATAATGTAAATTTAAATTTTGTAGGAGTTGGTATTTAGCATAGTTTGCATTTGTAGTGTGAACTTAAATCTTAAACAGATCCTAACAAATTTTAAGATTCTAGTGTTAATTATGAAGTAGCCCTGTATTTCTATGTTTGGTGCTTGTGGTGTGCGTAGAGGTACAGCATCTGTTGTATTCTTGTGGCATTTGCTATCCCTTTGGATACAGGGCTCTGGTGGATTGTTGAAGTAAAGATATTATCAAAGATGACCCCCCCCATCCAGAAAATCAAAATCCAACTAAACCTGAAAAAAGGGTATGTCTAAGGATGTGGATTTGAGAGGGTCAAATGTTTGGCTCTGTCCTCTGCTACAAATGTTTCACTGCTTGAGGAGCTTAGAACTCAGACTACCTGTACTAACCTGGTGGATTCAGAACATTTTATAAGGATAACTGTTCAAGATTCTCCTAAGAAACAAATGTCTGACAAAACTGAATGCCTTCCTTCCAGACTATCCTTGGCCATGCCAGTGCGATCCTTCAGGTCTTATGGAAGTAATTCTGAGGTCAGTTTGGCTTGCCTTTTGCAGAAATTTCTAAAGAACCAGGTTGAAATGGGGGTCCTGCCTTATTTGTTTCTGAAGGTGGTTAGATCCATCCACTTCACCTATATCCAGGCTTCCTCGCTATACCATCAGGTTCAAGCTCCTTGGAGCCAACATTCTTTCTGGATCCCGTGCCTCAGAGACCAATCTGCTGTGCTTCACCTGTTTTAGGCTCCTTTGATCAGATTCATTTAACTCCATTTGGGTCAGATCTGAGTCTTGGAAACATGGAGTCAGATGGATGCATTCTGATCTGCTGTCTGCACTGAGATACCCTCTGCCACTGATGTAGGAATAGTTAGTTCTTGATTCCTATTCTCCAATCCCCTCATCTGGGCCAACCTTCTTTACAGCTTTGGGAGGCCCTCCATAGGCTGTTTCATCCAAAGACATGGATCTCTCTGCAGGAGCAGTTTCTTTGGATCCACTGGAGGTTGGTTCACCTCCCAGGTGCAAGGAAGGATCAGTGCATCTCTCAAGAGATTGTGTGCACAGGCTCTACCAGTCTGTTCCTTCCTTAAACTCCCTTTCAGTCTCTGCTTATTCTGTTTTGGCTTCCATGGGGTAGAGTCATTCTGTCCATCTCAAACTTCCTACCCAGGAGTGCAGGCATCCCTCTGACAATTCAGGAGACTTATTTCCTGAAGCCCCGAAAAGAGGGCAGCTAAGAGGAAACGCATTGACTCTCCCTTGGAGTTGCCTGCCAGGAGAATCTTTGTCCATATCCTGGAATTGATGCACCAGAGGGGATCCTGGCCTAAAGACGTTCCATCTCAGAACAAGGAGGTATTGTTTGAGGCATACTGGACAGCACCCGCTATGTCCTGGATTGCTCCCCTGGCCAAAAAACTCATGGCATCAGGAGAGCATGGTTGGAACCCAACACAGAACTATCTTCAAGTATATAGAGCCGAGTATATTTTCTGTGTTATTCTGTATTATAGAGCTAAATTGTCTGCTTGATATCAGTGTCTTACTGCTCTGCAAATATATAGAAAACAGTATATATATTTTTTTATAATTTGCACATTCCTTACATCTGTGTTGAAACTGTTTCCCCACCCCCCTCCCTATTCTTGGTTGTAGTTTAAATTTGGTGGCTTTTGCAGTGCCCGCCCCACTGTAAATTTGATCTAAGACACTCCCCCAGGACATCTCTTTACCGCATTCTACCTAATAAACCCTTTCTGCACTTGCTTTTAGTCTTTTTTAATTTAATTACATTTTTTCAAACTGTGTGTGGACTAATATTGCTACATATTCAAGTGTGCCAGCTTGCACTGCATGAGAATTGTATTTACTACTGCTTTTGCTACTTTTCTAAAAAACAAAAAAAAAAAAAACAAACAAAAAAAAAAAAACAAAACAAAAAAATTCTTCTGCTTTTACTGTACTTGTGTTTCTTCCTACTTTATTTTGCTTTTGCGTCATCTTAAAAGTTCTCAATTGTATTTATTACTGCTTGATGTAACTCATTCTAAGCCTTTTAGTTTAAACACTTGGGCTTCAGACCAGTTGTTTTACATTGAGAGGGTTTGTGGTCTGCACTGTAGTGGCAGAACAGGTAGCTTACATCCTTCTAAGTTGGGAACTGCTGATTGAGGGCTCAGTGTCTGTTATTCTAAAAGTAAATTAATTCTGGTTTAAGCACTTGGGCTTTCAGGCCTTTTATTTTACATTAAGAGGGTTCGTGGTCTGCACTCTTTTGGGAGGAGAGGCTGGACTCTGCCCTTCTGAGCTGGGAATTTCTGGTTGAAGGCTTATAGTGCATGCATATCTGAATTTCTTCTTACTGAAATTGGTACACCTTGTTTGCTGTAGCATAGACTAGATCCAGGCCTGCTGAATCTAGCTTTGTTTGTATAACTTGAGCACTAATCCAGGCATTATTTAAAGTATTCAGTTGTATTTATTACTGCTTGGTAGTAACTTGGTTAAAGTGTAGCTATCATTCTAAGTCTTTTGGATTAAGCACTTGGGCTTCAGACCAGTTGTTCTACATTAGGAAGGTTTGTGGCATGCACTGTGGTGGCAGGACAGGTAGCTTTCATCCTTCTAAGTTGGGAACTGCTGATTGAGAGCTCAGTGTCTGTTATTCTTAAAGTGTATTAGCTCTGGTTTAAGCACTTGGGCTTCAGGCCAGTTATTTTACATTAAGAAGGTTCGTGGTCTGCACTCTTGTGGGAGGAGTGGCTGGACTGTGCCCTTCTGAGCTGGGAATTTCTGGTTAAAGGTTTATAGTGCCTGAATATTTGAACTGTATCTTACTGAAATTGGTACACCTTGTTTGCTGTAGCATAGACTAGATCCAGGCCTGCTGAATCTAGCTTTGTTTGTATGCTTGTTATTTCCCTGGAACGCTACTTCCACCTAAAACGCGGCTTCTCAGAGCTTCTGTGGATCCCTAGTGATATCTGCATCGCTTACTGTACTTATTTCCTTGTTTCGCTTGAAAGAAAGTTACTGTTTGTCGTTTTTGCATCTAAGTTACCTGCAACACATTGCACTTGTTACCTGGCACTTGCTCACTAAAGCAATTATAAGTCAGCACTAAAAATTAAAAGCACTACACCCTTGCTCCCCATTGGCCCTTGTTTTCAATTATAAAGGAATTCCCAATATTATTCTAGCATGTCCAAAGGTCAGTTGTTAATCTTCTCTCCGGTCCAGCTGGTGAATATGGGAATCTTGAGGCAATGTTACAACTGCCTCATGTACACAGACAACCCTCTCCTCCTCCCAACAAATTCCAACACATGTGAGAGATGCAACCATATAGCCGAACTGGAGGCTAAGCTCTCTCAACTCAGTACTGGCATAACCAGTCAGGAGGAGAAGGAAACCACACTCACTACAATTCCAGCCTCACATAGACCTACCACGACAGCAAACCAAACACATAATCACACAAAAACATACTCGGAGGCTCTAAATAAAGATCTGCCTAAGCAGCAGAGACCTCCAAAGCAGACACCCAAGCAACCGCTACCCCAAAACAAAACACAGGCAACACATATCTCACAAAGCCAGTGTGCCGAACAGTCACAGCCCTTAAGGCTAAACAACACACCTGATACACTTGTAATAGGTGACTCTATCGTCAGGCACACTGACGTCCCGCTCACCAGGCTGAACAAGGAGAAGGTCACTGTGAGCAGCCTGTCTGGCGCTAGGATCCGCCACATAACACAAGCACTCAGGTCACTCCAAGGCAAGTACAAATATGACTCAGTCATTGTCCATGCTGGTGTGAATGACCTGAGACGTACCTCCCTGGACTACATGAAAAGAGACATAGAGGAGCTCTCTGAGCATGTAGCCCAGGCTGGTATGACCCTGACCTTGAGTAGCATCTTACCCTCACCAAGAATGATGCCACAATATGAAGACAAGATGATCAATTTCAACAATTGGCTTAAGTATTGGTGTCATTCAAAGGGGATCCAATGCCTGTCAGCTTGGGATGATATACACGACAAGCCACGATGCTTTGCTAGGGACGGCTTGCACCTGTCACCCCTGGGCTTTCAGATATTGGCAAAGGCTCTTGCTACCCCCATAGTGCCTTTTTTAGGCAAGGCTCAAAAGACAAACCCAGCTCCATAGGTACAACAAGGGATAAGAAACTAAGAGTAATGCTACTCAACGCTAGAAGTCTAAACCTTAAGATGCACGCACTCTAAACTCTCCCTAGCATGGAGAACATCGATATATGTGCAGTAACAGAAACCTGGTTAAGGACTCCCGAGAGCACCCCAGCACTACCAGGTTATACCTCATACCATGCTTTTCGGCCCCAAAATTTGGACCGAACCACAAAAGGAGGGGGAGTATCGATATTCATCAAAGATACCCACACCTCCAGATTGGTGGCAAAGCACGAAGCATCAGAGACTATCCATGTGCAACTAACAGTGGATAAAACTGCCTTCCAGTTTATAGCCTGCTACAGACCACCCTCCCAAACCCAGGAACCCCACTCGGCCTTCCTGAGAACACTGGAAAATATGAAGGTCTCTCCGAACACCATTATATTGGGTGACTTCAACTACCCAAACATAGATTGGGAGCATTACTCTAGCTCCAACACCCTTGCCCAAAGGTTCCTAGAATTCATAAACTCAAATGCTATGGAACAACTTGTTACCACTCCCACAAGAGGGGAAAACATACTGGACCTGATCATCACCAACATGGGGACTCTATGCTCCAGACCAAAAGTGTATCCCTCACTGGTAAGATCAGACCATAAACTGATCTCACTGGATATTCACATCCCGACCCCACCCCTGCCCAGAAAACCACAGTGAAAAACTTCTCTAAAGCAAATTTCACACTCCTCAAAACCGAGGTGGAATCCTTCAAAGCCCCCAGGCCTGTGGAAAATACGGCCCAGACCACAGAATCCTTTATAAATGCATTCTATGAACACCTTCAGGAATGCATGGATCATGCAATCCCAAATAAAACCAAGACCCAATCCTCCAAAGGCAGACGTCCTGTCTGGTGGACCCCAGCCATAAACAAACTATACAGTAGAAGGAGGAAGCTACTACATGATAGAGCAAAATCCCAAAAAGGGAAGGCATCTCTGATCAGTATTAGCAAAAAAGTAAGGGCACTCATAAAATCGTCAAAGGCCAGCGTCGAGAGAAAAATTGCACAGAACACTAAGGATAATCACAAGGCTTTCTTTAGTTATGTTAGGAACCTGGGTGGGAATTCCCAGATATGCTCAGAATTGGTCTAAAATGACAAAAAATACACCAAACCCACAGACATTGCCAACATCCTAGCTGACAGGTTCAGCGCAAACTTCATATCTATCTCAGCAGAGTGCTGCCCCCCCTGACATCTCAGATGCTCAGGTGGGAGCCGCCCTCTCCAAAGCAAAAAACACAGCATCAATGGGACCAGACGGTGTCCCAGGCTGCGTCCTACATGAACTCCAAGAAGAGCTAAACCCAAACATAAAACTACTGTTCAATCTCAGCCTTACTACAGGATATGTACCCAAAGAGTGGCGTACAACAACAGTGGTCCCTCTCCACAAAGGTGGTGCCTCAACAGACCCCGGAAACTATCGCCCCATAAGCCTGACTAGCTTGGTCTGCAAAGCTATGGAAAGGATCATCATGGACCTCATAAATAAAGATATTGGGGACCTACAGATACTGGATCCTACCCAGTTTGGCTTTGTTAAGGGCAGATCCTGCCTCTTAAACCTGGTTGACTTCTTTGAAACAGTCACCAAGGCCATTGATGAAGGGAAGGTGGTCCACACAGCCTATCTGGACCTCGCAAAAGCCTTCGATACAATACCCCACTCGGGCATTATAGATAAGCTCACCAGCTTAAATATAAACCCCTATGTCACTAGATGGGTTGCAAACTGGCTCAAGGACAGAACCCACATGGTTAGAATTGCTGGAGCCATGTCAGACTCCAAACCAGTTACAAGTGGCGTCCCACAAGGCTCAGTCCTGGGACCTCTCTTGTTTGGTATATATTTCTCGGAGGTACAGGCCAACACGGAAGGACTGTGGCTGACCAAGTGCGCAGATGACTGCAAACTGGGCGCCATAATCGACTCTCCAGCCGACACAAGCATCCTCCAAAAGGGCCTCATAGAAACAGACAACTGGTGCCAGAGCCATGGCCTCAAGCTAAATGCCAAAAAGTGTATAGTCATCCCCTTTGGCAAAAACAAAGTGCCTGCAAATTACCACATAGGTGGTAATCCATTAAGTACAGCAGAAGTAATTAGGGACCTGGGGACCCAAGTTGATAGCAATCTCTCATTTGACAACCACGTGGCCAAAGTGGTTAGAAAAACATTTTATATAGCCTACCTAATCATGAAGGGATTCACATCTAGATTAGGGGAGGTCATCGTGCCTCTTTACTCATCCCTCATCAGGCCCATAATAGAGTACAATGCCCCTTTTGGGATGTACCTTACCAAACACCTGCAGCAACTGGAAAGACCCCAAAAGTACCTCACCAAGAGGATCAAAGGGCTCAAACAGATGCCATATGCTGACCGGTTAAAGAAACTCCAGCTCTACTCAGTGGCATACCACCTGCTCAGAGGTGACCTGTGCCTGACGTATAAGGCCATGTCCAACCCGGAATTAAGGGACATGCTGCACCTCAAAAATCCAAATCCCATCGAGCTACACGCTCGAGAGACTTGAACCTCAGCACTGAAATAAATAGGACATGCTGGAGGGACAGATTCATAACCCAGAGGCTCCCTTCACTATGGAATAAAATCCCAGTCCAGGTTAGGCAGAGTCCCTCATTGATTCTCTTCAAGAGGAGTCTTGATGAGTGGATGGGAGATCATAGGTTTACCCCGGGTATCACTTCTGTGTCACTGTTAGACAGAGGCACAGTATACTAACCTCGAAAAAGGGCATAGCAAAATTAATTTAAAATGGGTGGCGAAAGCCAAACATACTCTGGCTAGGCTTATAAATGCCCTAGGGCAGATAGCCTAGTATGAACCTATGAACCTATATGAGGTGATGACTAGGAACCTGTTAGTTTCATTCTCCAAATGATAAGCCATTCTAGTCTAAAACCTTTCCAGTAGACTCCATCATATTATTATTTGGAAAGTAAGCATATGCTTCAGGCACATTTGCACCCTGTACACTGAACCACGCTACTCATGTGAATAGATTCCAGAGGGATTTGGTACAACAGACCTTATCTGCTGTGAAGAATTCCAGTGAAGGCATACTCATAGAAACAACTTTGTGACCCTCATGACTATGTCAACTATTACAAGCCCTTTCATGTACTTGATGCACAAGGTGGGAGATGAAGGGCAGCTGGTGCATTCATAGTTATTTGACACCATGTTTGGCTGAGGTTATGTAACTTTGCGTGCAACTTTAAAGCATTCTTCACAAATGCTCCCTACTATAGATCACTCTTGTTTGGATCTGCTGTTAAAGAAAAGATACAGAAGAGTGAGAAAGGCTGCAAGATCTTATCTGCCATTAGAGTTAAGTATGAGGCCCTTCAATGCCCCTTTAAAAGGAACCAAAAAGGCCCTCATTTGCTCTGGTTTTGCAGGTCAAAATGCCAGTTAGACTCACTTTCTGACATGGGCAGCTGCAGAAGAGTCTTCCCTTTTAATGATCACAGTCCAAGGGCCCGAGGTTGTCCACAAAACCAGGGGTATCACTGCCCTATTTCTGACTGGGCTGCAGAACCCCAAAAGGTCTGCTCAACTGCACTTTTTTAGAGGCAGTTGGAGGATGACTCTCCCTTTCCCCCCAGACTTGTGGTTTGCCATCACATATGTAAATTGGTAAGAGAAAAAATATCCAGCGACTACTACATTCCATTTTTCAAATCTCCCTCAAACAAATCTTCCATTTCCAGATATCCCATCCAATCAGGCAAAGGTATCCTAAAAATAGATTCTAGTTCTTCTCATAAAAAGAGCCATCCAGAGGTCCCAACAGACCTGAAAAGGTTAGCTTTATTCCAAGTTTTTTTTTTTTTTTTGGTTCTGAAGATGACAAAAGATCACAGGCCCATCTTGGACCTCAGCTTCTAAAACACCTTTCAAAAAAAAAAAAAAAACTAGTTGAGACTGGTGATGGTGCAATTGATTCTGCCCCACGTACAAGAGAATGAGTGAATGTGCTATATACATATATATTTATATACAGAATGCTTGCCTGCATATCAACATATCAGTGGATTCCATGACATACATGAATGACTGGCTCCTATCCACCCCCTCAATGGAGTCACTCAGGAAGGCCAGAAACTATCTGCTACAGCTGTGCAACTTCCTAGGTATTTCAGTCAACCTACAGAAATCAAGCTTAGACCCACCCCTCACAACAATTGATCTTCATGGGCTGTTCTATAGATACAACACATTGCATTGTCTCCCTTCCTTAGTAGAGAATCCAAACTCTATGCTCAACAGTGGAAACCTTGCTACAGAACATTTGCCCTACTATATATGTAATACTCGGAGCCTTAAGTCTCATGGCATATTCTTTATTAATGGAACAGTTTGCCCGATACCACTTGAGAATACTGCAGGGACTTCTCCAGGATTAGTGGCCACAAATTCACTATACTGTCTTCAAGATCATAATTCTTACCCAGTCTTGTGGTTCACATCACCTCTCCCACATGAAGGTGAACTCTTTCATTCTGCATTGCCATTGCAAGGTTTCTACAGAAAGCTCTGAGATACAAGGCAACCATCATAGTCATTGCCCTGTATTTGGCTCAGACAGACCTGGTTTTCCATTCTGAATCCTCACCCGAATGAGAGAGGGAGAGACTGTCTCCTTGACTCCTGGATCCACTCCCAGAACTCATACTTAAACCCTCTGGGGGAGACTCACCCGAACCTTCAAAACTTGAGACTAACTGCATGGTTTCTCAAGTTTCATTTTTGGCAAGGGACTTCCCTTCTGCAAGAGAGGTTTGAGATTTTAACAGTTTAGCAAAAGATTTGTGTAGCAAGTGGAAGAGCTTTACCATCTGGGAAGAAAATTAGAACATTAACCTCCTTTCAGCTTCCATTTCAGACATTTTGCATTTTCTGTTTTCTTTTTTCCAAGCACATTCCATTTTCACTATTATTAATGTTCAGTTAGCAATTTCATCCTTCCTTATTGGATTTAAGGACAATTCTTTGGTTTTCCATAAATTATGCAAAGCCTTCCTCAAAGGTACCTTCCTGCTGCATCCTCCCATCAAAGATCCAGTTATAAGATTTGAATTTAATTTTAGAGCCTCTAACGAAACCTCACATTGAGTCTGCCACTACTTCAGTCTTCAAATTTTTATCTTGGGAAACCATTTTCCTGATAACAGTAGCATCTGCTCAGAGAGTTTCTGAGATGCTTGCTCTTTTTTTGATTTCCCCTTTCCTTGTTTTTCAAAGGATAGGGTAATTTGTAGGACTAATCCATTTTTGTTCCCAGAAATCATTTCTGAACATTACATGTCTTAGCCCATTCATTTAGCTGTATTTTCCCAGTTATCAAAATAGAGTAATATCTGTTGCATAACCTAGATGTTTACAGACAATTGCACTTTTACTTTAATAGGACTACCTCATTCCAGAAAGGTGAACAGCTGATCATCTCCTTTGCACAAAATAAGTTGGGCAAGATAGTTTCAAAAGTTAGTCTTTCAAGATGGCTGCTGAACTACATTTTATTTATGATCTTCACTACAAGCCATTAATAGGCAGACCCTGAGACCACTGTACCAGAGCAATGGCCACTTCTACTGCCTTTTTCTATGCTCACTCCTTCAATGACATCTGCAAGGCAGCTACTTGATCTTCCATACATACTTTCATCAAGCATTGTAAATTGGACTGCACTTCCTTAGCTAGAGTTTCATTCAATATTTCCATTCTGAAAGATCTGTTGTGATACCACCATAGGATATATGTAGCTGGAGATTGACCCATATGTTAGGTGAGATGGATAGATGAAGAGGATCCAAAAGTTATGTACTTATCATAACTATAATTCCTTTCATTCCAGTTTGTTTGGTATGACAACCCACTCTCCTGTCACCTTCTTGTCTTATAAGACCTGAAGGACCACCATCTTTAATGCCTGGATCCAAAGTAAGGCAGATTAAATCAGACTTCCATCATCCAGGTGTCAAAGTAGGTCTGAGGTAGGAGATGATGGTATTATGAGAAGAAAGATTTCTCAACAGAGCTTAAGGCTGGTGCAGTCTTTGTGCTGGATTGGATCCAGGCAGTGGCTGAAGGACCCATCTTTAATATTGGATGGACTGGAATGAAAGCATCTATCATGATAAATGCATAGTTCTTTAATCTTAGATGTTGATGGCATACATTGGATACCTTAGCAAAACAACTAGGCCTTTCCTGGGCCATCTGAAGTTCCACTGCAGAATAGAAAGAACAAACTTCTAGTGGCCTGTGCCTCGCGGGGTCCAGATACAGGAGTAAGGAATTTGGAGAGTACTTAACCTTTTAGTGGAGCATAACACCCATGCATTCCTTGTAGTTCAGTTCCCCTCTAGGGAAGCAAGGACAGCCTATGATTAGGTCATGGCTGTATATGGGACATGCAACACAATCGTATCTAGTTTAGCTAGGGAATCTGGGATCAAGACTAGCTGGCCAGGGAAAGAAAGGGGAGGAGTGAGTGACCATTATTTGCATGTTTACCTGGGAGGGTGCCAAATTCTCAGCATTCAAGCACCACCTGTACAACATATTGGTTTTAGCTCTTATACAGACTGCCAAAGCTGAGACTACACGTGTATCAAGTAAACTATAACAAGATAGGTGTGTGGAAGTATGCTGTGAAATCCCCACTGCGGCATTTTCTGCTATAGCAGTGCCCACTATGGCTCTTCCATTAAATGGAACAGATGCATTCAGAAGAGTTGCAGATCTGTCCTTGATATGGTGCTTATATACAGAGAGCTTGCAACCGCCTTCCCTACCAAGATGGCCATTCTCATCACCAGCTGGTTCCTCCATCTCCCGTGTTTACTAGTCAAACTCAGGTTGCTGGAGAACTGTTTTGTGCTACATCCTTCTGCACCCTGGGAACTTCATTATTTTTCTTAATTTGATTAAAACTTTGACACACACACAAAAAAGAGAGAAATTCTGCTAGTGCTTCATTGCTACTTTGAAAATAAACATTTGACTATGAAAGCTCTCTGCAGTGGGTAACTATTTTTTTGGTATCCCTGTTTTGTGTGCCTGAAACTCTCTCCACCTCATCTGTTTATCTTTTATTGGTTGGGTTAGTCCCACTAAGCTAGTAGCCTCCTCTCAGGAGAGACCCAAGGTGGTATTTATACTACTAAGGGAAATTTAGCCTGGGAATCAGGAAATTTGTGGTATTATACATGAGTGTGTGTGCATGACCCTTTCTTAGTATGGAGGAGGCTGGGAGAACATTGCATGAGATGGAACAGCAACAGAAAGGAGTGGAGGTGAATGCCAGATTAGCTGTAGTAAGCAGTATAGTCATAGAAGATTTGGAGTAAGTTTTTCAAGGAAATCTGATCAGACTGAGCAGAGTGCTGGAGAGGAGTGTATAGTTACAACACTCAAATTGTAAGAGTTGCAGGATGACACACTACAAGAACTGATCAACCAGAGTGAGACAGTGATCAAGAATTTGTGGGGGGACATTATGGAAAAAATAGATGAAGTTACAGAAGCAATGTTGGAAGGAAACAGTGGAAAGACAAAGAAGACATATGTGGAGACAGTAGCAGGCACATGAGAAGGAGTGAGAAAAAACAGATGACAGCATGAAAAGAAAATTCATGGTAAGAATCCAAAACAAAAGAGAACAGGAATTGGGTATGTGACAACGTAATTTTTCCCTTTGGGTGTAAAAGTGCAAAAGGTAAGAGCGTTTATTTTGATTAACAAAGAGACATGTTCTGTACAAGGTGTGGAGAGATTTTCATGTAAGTATGAAAAAAGACAAAATGACTATCCCTTGGAATGAACATATAATAAACATTTGAGAGACTAAAAAGAAAATTCACATACATTTTCAAACTGAAGTGGAAAGAAAGACTTTAAAAGAACATTTAAAAAATATATATGTTAAGAAATAATAGACATTTCAAAAGTTTATGACAATAAAGGTTTATGGACTGGGACATGGGACTGTAATGTCATTTTGAAAATGGAAATTGAAACTTCTTTTTCGACTGTTCCCATTAGGGGTCACCATAGCAGATCATCTATTTACATTTCTTCCTGTCCTCTGCATCTTGCTCTGTCACACAAACCACCTGCATGTCCTCTCTCACCACATCCATAAACCTTATCTTAGGCCTTCCTCTTTTCCTCTTGCCTGGCAGCTCCATCCTTAGCATCCTTTTCACAATATACCCAGCATTCCTCCTCAGCAAATGTCCAAACCAACGCAATCTCGCTTCTCTGGCTTTGTCTCCAAACCGTCCAACCTGAGCTAACCCTGTAATATACTGATTCCTAATCCTGTCCATCCATGTCACACCCAGTGCAAATCTTGACATCTTTAACTCTGCCATGTCCAACTCCGACTCCTGCCTTTTTGACAATGCCATCTCCAACCCATATAACATAGTTAGTCTCACTACCCTCTTGTAGACCTTTCCTTTCACTCTTACTGGTACCCTTCTGTCACAAATCACTCCTGGCACTCTTTTCCATCCTGCCTGTACTCTCTTCTTCACCTGTCTTCCACAATCACCGTTACTCTTAACTGTTGATCCCAAGTACTTAAACTCATCCACCTTTGCCAACTCTACTCCCTGCATCCTCACCATTCCTCTATCCTCACTCTCATTCTCACACATATATTCTGTCTTAGTCCTGCTGACCTTCATTCCTCTCCTCTGTAGAGCATATCTCCACCTCTCCAGGGTCTCCTCAATCTGGTCCCTACTCTCACTATAGATCACAATGTCATCTGCAAACATCATAGTCCACAGGGTCTCCCGTATGATCTCGTTTGTCAACCCATCCATCACCACTGCAAATAAGAAAGGGCTCAGAGCTGATCATTGATGTAATCCCACCTCCACCTTAAATGCATCTGTCACTCCCACCGCAGACCTCAACACTGTCACACTACCCTTGTACATATCCTGTACCACTGTTACATACTTCTCTGCCTCTCCCAACTTCCTCATACAATACCACAACTCCTTTCTAGGCACCCCGTTATATTCTTTCTCTAACTCCACAAAGACACAATGCAACTACTCCTGACCTCAATATTTCTCCATCAACACTCTCAGAGCAAACATTGCCTCTGTAGTGTTCTTTCCCAGCATGAAACCATACTACTGATCCCCAGTCATCACCTCCCTCCCTAACCTAGCTTCCACTATTCTCTACCATAACTTCAAGGTGTGACTGATCAGTTCTTTTCCTCTGTAGTTACTACAGCTCTGCACATCACCATTATTCTTAAAGATAGGTACCAAAATGCTTTTTCTCCACTCCTCAGGCATCCTCTGACATTCCAAGATTTCATTAAACAATCTGGTTAAAAACTCCACTGCCATTTTTCCTAACATCTCCATGTTTCCACTGGTATGTCATCTGGGCCAACGGCCTTTCCATTCTTCATTCTGTTCATAGCTATCCTTACCTCCTCCTTGCTAATCTGTTTCATTCCTGATTCACTATCCCCTCATCATCCAACGTTCTCTCTCTCTCATTCTCTTCATTCATCAGCCCCTCAAAGTTCTTTTTCCACCTGCTCAACACACACTCCTCACTTGTGAGTATGTTTCCCTCATTATCCTTTATCACACTTACCTGCTGCACATCATTCCCAGCATGGTCCCTCTGTCTAACCAATTGGTACAGGTCCTTTTCTCCCACTTTAGTGTCCAACCTTTCATACAACTCTCCATATGCCTTATCCTTAGCCTTTGCCACCTCTCTTTTTGCCATGCGCCTCATCTCCTTATACTCCTGTCTACCTTCTCCATCTCTTTGACAATCCCCCTTTTTCACCAGCCTCTTCCTGTGTATACTGTCTTGTACTTCCTCATTCCACCACCAGGTCTGCTTGACCACCTTTCTCTGTCCAGATGTCACACCAAGCACCTTTCTAGCTGTCTCCCTTACCAGCTCTGCTGTAGTTACCCAGCTATTCAGTAACTCTTCACTGTCCCCCAGTGTCTGTCTTAACTCTTTCCTGGACTCCAGCACACAATCACCCTTTTTTAACTTACACCATTTAATCCTTGGCACTGCTCTCACACTCCTCCTCCTCTTGATTACCAATGTCATCCTACAGACCACCATTCTATGCTGCCTAACTACACTTTCTCCTGTCACCACTTTACAGTCTCCAATCTCCTTCAGACTGGCCCTCCTGCATAGGATATAATCCACTTGTGTGCATCTTCCTCCACTCTTGTACATCACCCTGTGTTCCTCCCTCTTCTTAAAATACATATTCACCACAGCCATGTCCATCCTTTTCACAAAGTCTACTATCATCTGACCTTCTGCATTCTTCTCCATAACACCATACCTACCCATCCCATCACTTCCTCATCCCCTCTGTTTCCTTCAGCAACATACCCATTGAAATCCACTCCAATCACCAGTCTCTCATCCTTGGGTACACTCACCACCACTTCATCCAACTTGCTCCAAAATATTTCTTTCTCAACCATTGCACACCCAACTTGTGGAGTGTATGCACTAACAGCATGCATCATTACACCATCCATTTACAGCTTCATAAACATCACTCTATCCAATACTGTTTTCACCTCCAAAACACTCTTGGCATACTGTTCCTTCAGGTTAACCCCTACCCCATTTCTCCTGCCATCTGGCCTTACTCTTCTTCCATCTGGTCTTTTGCATGCACAATATATCAACCTGCCTTTTCTCCATCATATCAGCTAGCTTTCACCCTATACCAATCATACTGCCAACATTCAAAGTTCCTACCCTCACTACTACACTCCTAACCTTCCTCCTCTCTTTCTGCCTTCAGGCATGCCTTTCTGCTCTTCTTATCCTTTGGCCAACAGTAGCCCAATTTCTGCCAGCACCCTGTTGGCTAACAGTACTTGTGGCGGTTGTTGTTAACCCGGGCTTCGACCGATCCTGTATGGAAATCTTGTGTTGTCCACATTTGTCATTTGGCAGAGGTTTTACACCGGATGCCCTTCCTGACATAACCCTCCCCATTTATCCAGTCTTGGGACCAGCACAAAGAAATGCACTAGCTTGTGCATCCCCAGTGGCTGGGTTGAAAATGGAAATTGAAACAATTGTACATATTCCAAGTGTTATAAATTTTGCTGGTAACAGGGGCATTGTAAAATATTGGGACAATATGTTATTTTTGTGGAAAAGGACATTTAGTTAACAGTTGTGATAAAAAAAGAAACATTACATCATATATTCGGTAAGACAGGACATGGAATAAAAAATGTGAACTTGAATGTTATAAATGTAAAAAATGAACACATTGATGGATTGTAAAGAAGACGGATGAGCTAAGTATTATAAATCAGAGAAAAGAGAGAGAACAAGAAAGGACTGAAGATTAGATACAAATGGATAAAACTTCAGAAAAAGGGAGATAGTGAAAAAATAATGAAGGAGATGAACTACACTACTACTACAGATCAGTCATTAGTGATGAAGAAGATAAAACCTGGAAAATGGTAAGAGGGAAAATAATTCCATTTGTAGAAGAGTTAAATGTAGAAAAAGAACATTTTAAGTCATTAATATAAAGGAAAAGAAGGGAAATATATAACGCTTTCTTATAAGAAATTAGTATAGGATGTATCTCCTAACCTAAGAAATAGGGAAGGAGTAATTTAAGAATTCTTTCTGTGAATGTCAATAGTATGAAAATATTACTAGAAGGATAGCAATTTTAGAATGGAGTAACAAATGGGATGCTGATATCATTATTCTGGAAGACATAAGAATTCTAACATGATGCAAGGCTACAGACGCAAAAAATATAGGGTGGGGAAATAATATAGAGAATGACCAGTGTTTAGGAATAGCAGTTCTAATTAGAAGAGTAGTGAAATATTGGTTATTAGTCAAAATGTGAAGATTGACAGTTATAGATGTAAGATGGCAAGAAAAAGTGTATAGAATTATTGCTATATATACACATGTAAGTAGTAACGAAATGTTAGATTATGTATTTGTAAACATGGATATAATAATTATAGGAAATTTCAATTATGACTTGAGAAAATAAAAAGAAAAGTGGAAAGGTTGTGAAAAGATGGAAATAAAATGTGGAAAATTAGTTGTATGGAATAAAAATGGACTTGCAGGAAAGTGACTTTAAACTCCTAAACAGATTGTTTTGGTGTCTGAAGGAGCATGTATAATGGAAAAAGAAATTATTGCATAATTTGGCAATACGGTTGGAAGTATATCATAATAAAGAGTATATAAAGATAGGAAGATAGGCAAAGGTATAAAAATAATAAATGAAAACTCTTTGCGCATTTCCTGATTGAAAGGCCTAAATCTAATATGCAACATTACAAAACCTGCTGGAGAGACAGGTTTATCTCCCAGAGGTTGCCCTTCTCTGTAATAGACTCCCCATATAAGTCAGAGTACGTTGTAAACCCTCTTTCAAGTGCAACCTTGATGAGTGGATGGGAAACCACAAATATGTCCCAGGGATTTCTCCTGTGCCCCTCAATGACAGAGGCAACAGGCACTGACTGAGGTTTCTTTTTTGGGGATAAACTCATGGCTAGGCTTGTAAGGGCCTCAGGGCCATTAGCCTAGTAACTTCCTATGAATTGAATGAGAAAGGAAAGGAAGATAATAAGCAATTATGAAAGGATCATATTACTATGAAAGCATTTTATGTTAATTGGTGAGAATTATGGACTGCTTTTCAAAGAAAATATAAAGATGGTTATCTGTTTTAAGAAAAAAAGAAAAGCAGGAATATGCTAAAATACATAGAAATGCAATGAGTAATTAAGAAAACAGCATTATTATGAGAAGGAAAATGCATTTGTAAGAAAAATTGTGAAAAAACAGGAAATTGTATAAACAAATGTATTTTTTACAAGGAAGAAAAGAGGAAGTTTCACCTTATTTAAGCAAGATAGTGAAGGAAGATAGATAAAGATGAGAGATAAAGAAATGTCAGCAACAGATTATGGGAATTGTACCATGTGGAAGAAATGTTTAGTAAAAAGAGGCATAGTATAAAGAACTGGGAAGTAAAAAAAATATGAACAAATAAAGAATTTGAAAAAGAGATCATATTTTATGGATTAAAAACAGTGTTTAAATGTGGAATCAGCATCTGGCCCAGATAGTATCGGGGGTTTGAAATCTATAAAAACTAGAAAGATGGTGGAAAAACTATTTACCATGCATATTCAATGAATGGTTAAATGAAGGTTTAAAATATAGGAGGTCATGTAGTGGAGTATTAAAATTTAAATGGAAAAGGGAAGAACAAGAAGATGTTAAACTGCTGGTCTCAATTTTTTTCTATAATAAAGACTATAAGATATTAATGAAAATAATACAAGAGATGTAAGAATAAGTTGCAGTGCATAATGAAGGAAAGTGTGTACGGTGTAAAATGAAAATTATGCCGTGTATTAATTATAGCGAGATAAATTATAACTGATAGAAAGAAGATATAAAACTTATGGTAGGTGATAAAACATTTGATTCAATACAGCAATGGTTATGTATAATGTTAATAATAAAATCAAGCAACTGTGTAGAGTTGTTTATAAGAGTCTTGGGTAATGGATAGTTAAGTAAATAAATAGAAACAAATAATGGTACAAGACAAAGATGTCCTATGTTGTAGTGATGAATACAGTAGTTAGAGAGGTAAACCAGAAAATGAAGAATGCAAATTATAAAATTCAAATGGAAGCTGAAATTCCAGTTACTATATCATCTGCAGACGATATTAAAACAAGTGAAAAATAAGAGTGTGGATTTGAGGAAGTTATCTATTTAGTTGAAAGCATAAGTTCATAGGTAGGTACTAGGCTATTGGCCCTAGAGCCTATATAAGCCTAGCCAAAAAAGGTACCCTGACTTTCACCATCCATGAAAATTATTTTCCTGTGCCACTGTTGAGCAGAGCCACAGAAGTTATCCCTGGGGTGAATTTCCCACCCAATTATCAAGATTTTTCTTGAAGAGTGCTAATGAGGAGCTTTGTTTGATATAGATAGCTAGTTTGTTCCAGAGTATGGGGAGTCTCTGGGAATAGGAATAAATCCCTCCAGCATGTTCTGTTTATTGTGGTGACCAGGTTTTGGTCCCTAGAGTGTGTAGCTCAGAGGGATTGAGATTTCTTTAAGTAGAGCATGTCCAACAGCTCTGGGTTTGACATAGCTTTGTATGTTAGGCAGAGATCGCCTCTGAGTAGGTGACATGCAACGGAGTAAAGCTGGAGTTTTTTTGAGATGGTCTGCGTAGGGTGTCTCTTTGAGGCCAGTAATCCTCTTTGTGAGGTATTTCTGTGGCCTTTCCAGTGGTTGTAGATGTCTTGTGAGGTACATACCAAAAGGGGCATTGTACTCTATAATGGGTCTAATGAGTGATGAGTAGAGGGGAACAATGACCTTTTTTTTCTGGATGAGAAACTTTTTGTGATGAGGTGTGCCACGTAAAAGGATTTCCTGACTACTGTGGCGATGTGATTATCAAAGGAGAGACTACTGTCCACCTGTGTCCCAAGGTCTCACTTTCGGTGTTAAGTATACTAGTGTCTATGTTGTGGTTCATGGGTACAGATTTTTACCAAAGGGAATGACAATGCACTTTTTGGCAATGAGCTTAAGGCCATGGCTTTGACACCAGGCATCTGTCTCAGTGAGGCCCTTTTGTAGCATGTCCACATCGTTAGGAGTTTTGATTATGGCTCCTAGTTTGCAGTCATCTGCAAACTTCATTAGCCAAAGGCCTTCTGTGTTAGCCTGTACTTCAGAGAAGTAGATACCAAACAGGAGAGGACCCAGGACTGAATCCTATGGTACTCCACTTGTCACTGGTCTGAAGTCGGATTTGGAGTCTGCTACTTTCACAGTGTGGGTTCTGTCAATGAGCCAGTTGGTAACCCATCTTGTGACATAGGGATTTATACCTAGTTTAGTGAGTTTATCTATAATTCCAGAGTGGGGAATGGTGTCAAAAGCCTTGGCAAGATCTAGATAGGCTGTGTGAACCACCTTACCTGTGTATATGGCTTTGGTGACTGCTTCAAAGAAGTCTATCTGGTTTAGGAGACATGACCTGCCTTTTACAAACCCAAACTAGGTGGGGTCCAGAGTTTGGAGATTACCAATGTCTTTGTTTATAAGTTCCATGATGGTATGTTCCATGGCCTTGCAGACCAGGCTCGTCAGGCCAATGGGGCGGTAGTTCCCGGGGTCCCTGGTGGCTCCCCCCTTGTGGAGTGGGATAACCGTTGCTGTGCACCATTCAGCAGGCACAAAGCCTGAAGTGAGGCTATGATTGAACATGGTACTTAGGTGGGGTGCCAGTTCGTTCTGTAGTTCATGTAGAATGCAGCCTGGGATGTTGTCTGTTCCCATGGATGCTGTGTTCTTGGCTTTGGAGAGTGTAGTTTTTACCTGTTCAGCCATGATTACAGGAACTTTGCATTCTTCCGGTATAGAGATGGGCTCTTTAGGGGGTGAGAGGGGGTTAAAGTTAGCACTGAACCTATCTGCCAGGATTTTGGCAATATCAGTTGGGTTTGTATATTTAGTGCCATTGTGCTGCAACTCAGTGCAGATCTGAGTGTTGCCATCAAGATTCTTGACATAGCTATAGAATGCTTTGTGGTTGTCTTTAGAATCAGTGGTGATTTTTGTTTTCATGACTAGCTTTGGAGGATTTTATCAGGGATCTCAGCTTCTTACTGAGGCTGACCAGGGAGCTCCTCCACTCATGGGATTTTGCTCTCTTTTGCAACAGTTTCTTCTTTCTGTTGTACAGTTTGTTTATAGCAGGGGACCACCAGATTGGCTTCCTTTTTTGGAGGATAGCGTCTTGGTTCTGTTTGGGATAGCATGATCCATGCACTCATGTAAGTGCTTATAAAGTGCAATTGTGTAGGATTCAGTAGTTGTAACTGCATTGTCCATCTGCATGGGTGTCATGAAGTTCACCACTTCTGTCTTATGCATGAAGTTGGCTTTGGAGAAATTTTTTACCATGGTTTCCTTAATGGGGGGTGGGGGCAGGATGTGGATATCTAGGGTAATTAGCTTATGGTCAGTCACTCATGTTGATATGACTAGATCAATGATATTGTTGCCCCCTGGTGGGGGGGTGGATAAGTTGATCCAGGGCATTGGAGTTTATGAATTCCAGAAAGCATTGAGCAAAGGAGTTGGTACATGAGTGGTTTTCCCAGTTAATGGTGGGTAGCTGAAATTGCCCATTATTAGGGTGTTTGGTTGAACCCTAATATTTTCCAGTACATCAAGAAAAGAGGAGTGGGAATCCTAGGGCATGGTGGGTGATCTGTAGCAAGCTACAATTTGGATTGCAGTTTTTGCCCAGAATTATTTTCACTTGGATAACCTCGGCTGCATTATGCTGAGCAACTAGCATGGAGGTGTGGATATCCTTAATGAATATGGACACACCTCTGCCTTTGGTATTCCAGTCCAGGTTACATGGCCGAAAAGTGTGGTATGAGGTATAGCCTGGTAGTTCAGGGGTGCTCTCTGGAGCCTTGAACCAGGTCTCAGTCACTGCACAGATATTGATGTTCTCCATTTTAAGGAGTGCCTTGAGTGAGTGCATTTTGAGATTTAGACTTCTAGCATTGAGTAGCATCACCCTCAGTTTTTGCTTGCCTGTTCCTGTTATGGTGGTGAATTTGTCATTTGAACCTTGCCTAAAGAAAGCACTATAGGGGCGGCAAGAACCTTAGCCAGTATCCAGAATCCCAGGGGTGACAGGTGCAGGCCATCTCTGGCAAAGCATCTTGGTCTGTCAACCATGTCATCCCAGGCAGACAGATACTGGATCCCTTTAGAATGGCACCAGAAGCTTAGCCAATTATTGAAGTCAATCATTTTGTCCTTGTACTGTGGCATCATTCTGGCTGATGGCAGAATGCTACTCAGGGCTAGGGTCATATCTGCCTGGGCTACAAGATCAGAGAGCTCTTCCATGACACTATTCATGTAGTCCAGGGAGGTACATCTGTGGTCGTTCACACCAACATGGACAATAACAGAGTCATATTTGTACTTGCTGTGGAGTGACCTGAGTGTGTGGGTTATGTGGTGAATCCTGGCACCAGACAGCAGCTGACAGTAACCTTCTCCTTGTTTAGCCTGGTGAGTGGGACATCATTGTGCCTGACTATAGAGTCAGCTATGACTAGTGTGTTGGGTACGTTGTTTTGCCTTATTGGCTGTGGTTGAGTGGCACACTGAGTCTGCGGGCTATGTGTCATTTGGGTCATGTTGGGGGATGGGGGATGCTTGTGTTTCTGCTTTGGAGCTATTGCTTAGACAGATTATTATTGAGAGCCTCCGCGAATGATTTTGTGTTACTATGTGTGGATTTTGGTGATGTAGATTTAGTTAGACTATGTGATGAGTGTGGTGTGGTGCAAGTGTTTACCTTCTTCTCTTGACTGTCAAGTTCAGTCTTGATTGGAGAGAGAGCTTTACCTCCAGTTTGGCTAGATAAGTGCATCTCTCACAGGTTGTAGTGTTGGATGGTAGGAGGAGAGGGTTGTCTGTGTACATGAGGCAATTTCTACATTGCCCCAAGATTCATAGATTCATCAGATAGACAGGAGAGAACACTGGGAGCTGACCCTTGGACATGCCTGAATAAAAACTATTTTCCTCTGGATAAGTGAGGAAAGTGAGTACAAGAGCTGTGTTTTTCTAAGCAAGTGAGGAAAGTAAGTACCAAAACTGTTTTCCTCTAGGTAATGAGAAAGTTTGAGTGCTGTAGTAATTAGTAGGTTATTTAGTGCTTACAACAAGTCCTGAACAAGTGCTGATCATGCATAAGCAAATTCAAGTGCTAAAACTAAGAATCTGTATCTGCACTAAACTAGTTACAGGAAAGGGGGGGAAAGTGCAAATGTGGGCTTTTAAATCAGAAAGTTGAGAGAGATGTAAAAACTGTCCAAACGGCCAATAACTACAATTTCTGGGCCAGAATCACTCCTTATGTGTTAGATAGGTTACCTAGTGCTTACCACTCCCACTGATAAGCTAGAAGGCTTCCCTCCAATACAGAAGGCTTGGGGGAGCTCAAAAGCTTACACAGTCCTGGATACAGCAAATTTGAATCTGGACTACACTAGTTACAGGAAAGGTATATATATATATATATATATATATATATATATATATATATATATATATATATATATATATACATACATATACATACATACAGAAAAGTAGCTAAAACAGCAGTAAAAACAATTCAAATGCAGTGCAAGCTAGCACACTTGAGTATGTAGCAATGTTAGATGACAGTTTAAAAAATGCAATTAAATTAAAAATGACTAAAAACAAGTGCAGAAGGAGTCTATTAGGTAGAATGAGGTAAAGAGATGGGACTGGGGGGCTGTCCCAGATCAAATCTACAGTGGGGGCGGGCAACTGCAAAAGCCTCCAAATTTAAACAACAAGACAGGAATAATGAGGGTGGGTATGGGAAAACTAACACCTTCAGCAGAGTCCTGAAAAACTATACAGTGAAGCAAAAATAACAGTGCACAACTCTGAAGTCAGCCAGCAGTGATATAAAAGTAGTCAAACAACAATTACCAGTACACAACTCTGAAGTGCCAGAAAAATATACTCAGCTCTGTATATCTCCAGATAGTTTGAAGAGCACTCTGTCAGGACACAGGAAGGCTCCAGCAATGATATGCCAAATGCCAATGTCAACTGAAATTGGCCTGGAGACAGCCGTGAACCATACTATGAGTCGATCAATGCATTTTTCAGGCCATTAGTTTTGCATTGTACAGCTATTACAGTTATACACTTGACTGCAGCAACCTTACCATAGATAAGCATTGCATACAGCTCTAGTGCAATTATGTTATGACACCACAATCCTGCTTTATACCTTTTTGATCACTGTTATTGTTTATTATTTACTGCAATGCAGTTATTGTTCATTTATTGCACTATAGTTTTTATTGTTTATTCCTTATTACAGTATATTTTTTAGTCTTTATTGCTTATTGCACTACAGTTAACATAATATAACTGTACCTACCATGCTCACAGTGCAACCTAGCCAGGCAGCTGGCATGGGGCTGAATATTGCAAGTACTGTCAGCTACAGCTGTTGGGAGAGAAGCACACTATTATGCATACCAGTTCTGCACACATTCAGTTTACATTTTCGTAAAACAGTGGAAAAATATTTACATATTTGTGGGCATGCCCAGCCCTTGCTTCTTGGCCCCAGGTGTCCAATGTTCCCCTCTTTCTCTGCTTCAGGTTGTCATAAGGGTGACACTGCTCACTAGTGTGTGGGGAGATACCAGTAGCACTGGTAAGATCCCTGGCCAACTGATCCCAGGCCTCCGCCTTACACTCTGAGATCTGGTAACCACCCTGCAGCAGCCCAGGTTCATAACTACTTATGAGGAGCCCAACATAAACCCTGGACTCCTGCACACCCCATCTCTGTGCCCAAAAGCACACACCCTATCCAACCCTGCCTGGCATATCAGCAGACTTCAACAAATGGCACAGAATTCCCATCTATTATTCTTAAAATAGACTGTTTTCCCACCCTTACATGTCACTTAGCAACATTAAAAAAGTACAGTGGTGCTTAGCATCACGCAAACCAGCTAAGCAAAGCTGAGCATTGCAAAAACTTGCCCAACCATGGTTTCAGTGAAGCTCAACAATGCGCAAACAATATTAGCCACTAACCACATTTATGCAGTGATAAACAACACACAGCTCTCCCAAATGTAAAAATATTGATTTTAATTTAAAAAATCATTTTGCATTGTATTCAACAAATGATATGTGTGCTAGGGACATAAACCCAGGGCCTACAAAGCTTTAGATCATCACTCTACCCATTTACCTACTTAGTATATAAAGTAGTATACCTTCATGTACACTGCTAAGCAATTGCAGCACACTGTGCAAATGGGCTTAAACAGGCTTAAACATAAGGAGGCATACATAGTTAATTACATCCAGTTTCTATATTTAGATGTCCGGCAGGTGTCAGCTGTCTATGTGTAAGTGCAGCTTGGCATTGCTGCACTTCGCAACTCACAGCGCAAATGGACATAAAAAACCTCATAATTTATGAATTTAAAACACAAACTATTAATACACAGCACATTTCAACATTAGCACAGAGCATTACAGAGAGCCTCACCATGTACACTGATTCTCTACATGGATTCAATATCCCTGTTTCTATGCTCTCCCTCAGTAGGTGCTTCCCAGGGAGAACTGTGGCCATGTACATGGGTACATTCCTTCTAGGCTCTACATGGATCCTACATGGATTTTATTAAATCCTGGGGTAAGACATTCATTTTAAACTGAAAATATTTCATGAAATGTTAATTTTGCTTTAAAGTTAATGTAAGAAAACAGAAACTCTTTAGAGAAAAAAGCAAAAGAAACAAAGTTGCTAATATAAGTGTCAGTTAATATCTTAATAGCAAGTAGTAATAATTATATGTTCAAACTGTTATTTTTGCATTCAGTATCTAGTGTAGGTCAAAATGTGAAAAAAAATTATAAATTTGTAAGATTAAGGATTTAAATTATTTATTATAAATGATATTGAATACTTTAAATAATTTAAAAGTGAAGAAACAGGCTTATGAAACACCTATTGTGGTTTTCCTTGCATCAATATTAACAAAATTTTAATGTGTTTGACAGATGACGGAATTGTAGTGCTCTGCAAAACCAAATATAGCAAAATAATTGCACGCAAGAATTTTTCCAAAATTTACAATTTAATGAGCAGTTAATTAATGTATGCCCTCAGTCATATTTAACTTGTCTTTTTACATCTCCAGTATACTGAATTATTATTCAACTTTTTACCGATTATATGGGATATATAGAAATCCCTATGTATATATTTACAAGTAAATAATTTCCAAAATGGGAAGTTATTCCTGAAGAAGAATTCAAAATTGTTTTATTTCAGTTATGTTTGGGTTAGTATTTGTAACACACTTCTAATGTTTAGAAGGAATATTTGATTTATGCATTAATAATTTATAAAGATGCTACCTATACTGTAGAATTAAGCAATGTATCTAAGCTCATTCTTAGCAAAATAGTAATCCATGTTTTTTTTCTTATTGATGTATTTGTGAATATTTTGCACTAAAATGTTTCTTTCATGTTGCAATTCCAACACATTAACTTTGGTTTATGATTTTAATTAAGGTAGTATTTTGTAACACTTGTACATAAATCAAAAGTGTAAAGTACATTGTTCATTGCTTTTTAGCATCATTAATTGCATGGATAAATAAATATTGATGTACTTTTTAATGGGGAAAAAACAATTTTAGGGACGTGTCCAAAATTTGTAAGAGTTTTGAAATTACTTTTTAGCAAATCTAGGCTTAGTTAGAAAATGTATTAGATTTGGAATTATAATAATTTTATCAGATTAATTCATGAATTATTAAACACTTTATAAATACATAATAAATATATCTAAGTCTGTTTACATGTAATGTCTATCTAGTGATTTTTTCCTTTACTACTGAAGCAAAAGCATAGGTTTTGACATCAGGGTATTCTGCACCTTATTTGTCCCAAACTCTAATATAATTTTAAGAAAAGTCCTTAATTTCATTAGGGTACCATTAGAAAGATAAACATTTTTTTAGTTAAATTTTCCATGTTTTTTCTTTTGTTTGGTACGAGTGAAGTAGATTGCATCTTATACATTTAGGTTATGATGGCTAGGATTCAGTGCAATTCTCATTACTCACACTTTTTGATTTAGAGACAGGTATGGCTACTAACGTTTTAATTTCTCCAAATCTTTTGGGTTTCTAATACCATGACGGGAGTGGACCCCATTCCTAAGTCAAAGTATGATTAAAGTTCATGAAATTAGCATTGTTTCAATTTTTGATGTCGACCAGAAGTGCTCTTAACAGCACCCACAGTGTGCCCAGTAATGACTCCTCCTGGTATTTGTATGGGGTTACATGGATTGGTAACATATCTAAATACGATTGTAGATTATTTTTTAAGACCCATTGCTCCTACAACTATTGGAACTGTCTGGGTATCTTCATTCCACATTGCTCTCATTTCTGCCTGCAGATCCTGATACTTTATGACTTTGTGTCTCTCTGTATGTAACATACTGTAATCACTGAATGTGGCAATTTCAATGACCAATGCTACTTTTGTCTTCTTTTCATTAACCACTATATCTGGTTTTCTAGCATCTTTCTTTTCAACTGGTGGTAATGGGTGATCCCATGTGATGAGCTCATCATTTTCTATGATGCTTTGTGGCTCATTTTTCCAGTGTTTTTCTTCCACTTCAGTACCATTGGCTGCAGTGAGAAAGACCTGATGTGATTTTGCAGCAATCACTTTTTCCTCATAGAGTAAATTTTACTTTTGCTAGCATTCTCAGCTGGTAAAATTAGGAGCTTTGTACATTTCTGGCATGTGACTTCCCCTGCAAGACCTGTCGCTGTGCTGAGGACTTCCATAGTCCCATCCCTCTGCCATTGAGGCCTCTCTGAATTCAAAAGGCTTGGCATGATGCAGAAACTTTCCAAGATAAGACTTTTACATCACTCTAAGTCTTTCAGAATCTCATGGAATAGCTTTTAGTTAACTGTAATTTATCTTCAAAATGAAATTTTTTTACAGCATTTTGTCTGTAAATTCTTATAATTTTTTATGGTTGACATTAATCATTTTTGTATTCATCTAGATTGTACCAAGTTTATTTTTTCTCCTTTTCATTACTGTCTGTTAGTCAGCCTTTTCCTGGTCAGTTGGCCTATACATTTTCAATCTTTGGGATTTGGGTTAACCAACAGTGGCCATCATTTGAGCAATCATCAGGGTTGGTTTGAGAGTTATGTTTGTCTTTGTGATTGTATCTCTCACTTACTCTTGGAAAAGTGTTAGGGTGGGATGTGCAGTGGGCTTATTGAGAAAGTCCCCTTTCACAAAGGAGATTCCACCTAAGTAAAAGTATAAGATGTGGGTTATCCTATTTCCTTCTGGGAATATTCACTTGGCCCATGTAGCCCATGTAAATAAAACCCTCCCCATCCCCTTGGGGAGGTGAGTAGGCATGCCCTTTCATTCCTCCCACTCCAACTCCCTGCCTGTCTCCTACAGAATCAGAGCCAGTAATCAAACCATGTTTTCCTGGATCCACCTCTCTTCTCCATGGAGACAGTCATTCCAAGATATTTTGATGTCTCAAATAACTGATTATATTTATTATTAGTTCATAGGTAGGTGCTAGGCTATCTGCCCGAAGGCATTTATAAGCCTAACCAGAATGTGTTGGCTTTCGCCACCCCCTTAGATTAGTTCCCTGTGCCTCTGTCCAGCAGAGCCACTGAAGTGATCCCCGGGGTAAACTTTCTGTTTCCCATCCACTCATCAAGGTTTCTCTTGAAGAGTGTTAGCAAGGAGCTCTGCCTAATGTAGATTGGAATCTTGTTGCAAAGCATGGGAAGTCTCTGTGACAGGAATCTATCCCTCCAGCACATCCTATTTATTGTTGTGGTGAGGTTTAGATCCCTAGAGCATGTGGCTCAAGGGGATAAGCTTTTCTTTATGTGGAGCATGTCCATCAGTTCTGGGTTGGACATGGCCTTGTATGTCAGGCAGAGATCACCTCTGAGTAGGTGGTATGCAACTGAGTGCAGCTGGAGTTTCTTCAGTCAAGCTGCATAGGGCATCTGTTTGAGGCCAGTGATCCTCTTGGTGAGGTACTTCTGTGGTCTTTCCAACTGTTGAAGGTGTCTTGTAAGATACATCCCAAATGGGGCGTTGTACTCTATGATGGGTCTGATGAGTAGAGGGGCGCAATGACCTCTTTTGATGTGGATGCGAACCCTTTTGTGATAAGGTGGGCCACATAGAAGGATTTTCTAATCACTTTGGCAATGTGATTATCAAAGGAGAGTTTACTATCTACTTGGGTCCCCAGATCCCTTATTACGTCTTCCATATTTAGGGAACCACCACCTATGTGGTAGTTTGTGGATACTTTGTTTTTTTTACAGAGGGGATGACTATGCACTTTTTGGCATTTAGCTTGAGGCCATGATTTTAACACCAGGTATCTGTCTCGGTGAGACCCTTTTGGAGGATGTCTGTGTCAGCCGGAGAGTCAATTATAGCCCTTAGTTTGCAGTCATCTGCGAACTTGGTCAGCCATAGTCCTCCTGTGCTTGCCTGTACCTCTGAGAAGTATATGCCGAACAGGAGGGGTCCTAGGACTGAGCCCTAGGGAATGCCACTTGTAACCAGTTTAGAGTAAGACCTGGCTCCTGCAACTCTTACCATGTGGGTTCTGTCCATGAGCTAGTTGGCAACCCATCTTGTGATGTAGGGGTTTATGTTCAGGCTGTGAGCTTGTCTATAATACCAGAATGGGGAATGGTGTCAAAGGCCTTTGCGAGGTCTAGGTAGGCTGTGTGTACCACCTTTCCCTTGTCTATAGCCTTGGTAACTGTCTCATAGGTTCATAGGTTCATAGGTTCATACTAGGCTATCTGCCCAAGGGCATTTATAAGCCTAGCCCATAGTTATGTGGCTTTCGCCACCCCTTTAGTTTGAATAAAAACTATGCCTATCATTTTGCTGTGCCTCTGTCAAGCAGTGACGCTGAAGTAATCCCTGGGGTATATCTGCAATCTCCCATCCATTGGTCAAGATTCCTCTTGAACAAGACCAGAGAGGTGCTCTGCCTCACATGTACCGGGATTTTGTTCCACAGCATAGGGAGTCTCTGGGTGATGAATCTGTCCCTCCAGCACGTTCTATTTATAACCGTGTCAAGGTTTAAGTCTCCGCCCTTGTGGTTCTGAGGGATCTAGATTTTTGAGGTGAAGCATATTCATCAAATCTGGGTTTGACATGGCCTTATATGTCAGGCACAGGTCACCTCTGAGCAAGCGGTATGAGACTGAATAGAGCTGGAGTTCTTTCAGTCGGGCAGCATAAGACATATTTTTGAGACCCTTTATCCTTTTGGTGAGGAACTTTTGGGGCCTTTCAAGCTGCAGCAGGTGTCTGGTCAGATACATTCGAACGGGCATTGTACTCAATCATAGGTCTAATAAGTGATGAGTACAGGGGACGATGACCTCCCTTGATCTAGATGTGAATCCCTTCATGATCAGGTGGGTGATATAGAAGGTTTTCCTAACTACTTTAGCAACATGAGTGTCAAACGAAAGGCTACTGTCAACCTGGGTCCCCAGATCTCTGATGACTTTTTCTGTGCTCAGTGGATTGCCACCTATATGGTAGCTAGGGGTAGCCTTGTTTTTCCCAAAGGGTATGACTATGCATTTTTGGCGTTTAACTTCAGGCCATGGCTCTGGCACCAGTTATCCATTTCTGTGAGGCCCTTCTGGAGGATATCTGTGTCAGATGTGTTTTCGACTATGGCGCCCAGTTTGCAGTCATCTGCAAACTTTGTCAGCCATAACCCTCCTGTGTTTGCTTGGACTTCAGAAAAGTAGATGCCGAACAAGAGTGGACCCAGGACTGAGCCCTGTGGGACACCACTTGTGACAGGCTTTGAGTCTGACATGGCTCCAGCAACTCTGACCCTGTGGGTTCTGTCACTTAGCCAGTTTGCAACCCATCTTGTGATGTATGGGTTTACATTCAAGCTGATGAGTTTTTCGATGATACCTGAGTGGGGTATTGTGTCGAAGGCCTTTGCCAGGTCGAGGTAGGCTGTATGGACTGCCTTTCCTCATCAATGGCCTTGGTGACTGTCTCAAAAAGTCAACCAAGTTTAAGAGGCAGGATCTGCCTTTGACAAAGCCAAACTGAGTTGGATCCAAAGTCTGCAAGTTCCCTATGTCTTTATTTATGAGTTCCATTATGATCCTCTCCATGGCTTTGCAGATAAGGCTTGTCAAGCTAATGGGGCGGTAATTTCGGGTCTGTGGAGGCACCGCCCTTATGAAGTGGGACCACAGTCGCCGTCGCCACTCCTTGGGTACGTATCCTGAGGTGAGGCTAAGATTAAACAGCTGTCCTAACTGTGGGTTTAATTCCTCATTGAGTTCATGAAGCACACAGCCGGGGACACCATCTGGTCCCATGGATGCTGTGTTTTTGCCTTAGTGAGGGCAGTTCTCACCTGGGCGTTGGAGATGTTTGGGGGCTACAATCCTCTGGAATAGATATCTCTCCTTTGGGGAGAGGGGAGAAGTTTGCACTGAACCTGTCAGCCAGTATGTTGGCAATGTGTGTAGGTTCAGTAATTTTCACATCATTTTGAACTAATTCTGAGCATATCTGGGAGTTTCCTCCTAGGTTTCTAACATAGCTAAAGAAGGCCTTATGATTCTCTTTAGAGTCCTTGGCGATTTTTCTCTCAAAATTTGCCTTGGATGATTTTATGAGAGCTCTTAGTTTTTACTTATAATGATCAAAGGTGTCTTACCTTTCAAGGATTTTGCTCTATCTTGTAGTAGCTTCCTCCTTTTGTTGTAGAGCTTGTTTATGGCTGGGGTCCACCAGACTGGACGCTTGCCTTTGGTACAGAGAGTCTTAGTTTTGTTTGGGATTGCCTGATCCATGCAGTCCTGTAGGTGCTGGTAGAAGGCATTTGTAAGTGATTCAGCGGTTTGAGTAATGTTTACCACTGGCTCAGGGGCCTTAAAGGAGACCACACTAGTTTTTAGAAGTGTGAAATCGGCTTTTGAGAAGTTTTTCACTGTGGTCTTTTTGTTTCAGGTGGGGCGGGATGAGGACCTCCAGCGAGATTAGTTTATGATCTGATCTCACCAGTGAGGGGTATACTTCGGTGTTGAACATTTTGATCCCATGTTCGTGATGATGAGATCAAGTATGTTTTCTCCTCTTGTGGGGATGGTGACTAGTTGTTCCATGGCATTTGAGTTTATGAACTCCAGGAATCTTTGGGTTAGAGTGTTCGGGCTTGAGTAGTGTTCCCAGTCTATATTAGGGTAGTTAAAGTCACCTAGTATGATGGTGTTTGGAGATACATTTATCCCTCCAATGTTTTCAGGAAGGCCATGTGAGGTTCCTGAGTTTGAGAGGGTGGCCTGTAACATGCTACAAATTGCAGAGCAGTCTTGCCTATGGTTAATTGCACCTGGATGGTCTCCGATGCATCATGCGTTGCCACCAACCTTGAGGTGTGGGTGTCCTTTATGAATATGGACACCCCTCCTTTCTTGGTGTTGTCCGGATTTTGGGGCGGAACGCATGATATGAGGTGAAACCTGTTAGTGCTGGGGTGCTCTCAGGAGCCTTGAACCAGGTTTCTGTCACAGCACAGACATCGATGTTCTCCATATTGAGAAGGGCCTCGAGTCGTGCATCTTGAGATTGAGACTTCTGGCATTGAGCAGCATTACCCTTAGTTTTTTCCTTTTTGGTGTTCTAGGGTGGTAGGTTTAGAATTTGAGCCTTGCCTAAAAAGGCACTATGGGGTGGCAAGAGCCTTTGCCAATATCCGGAAGCCCAGGGTGACAGGTGCAAGCCGTCCCTTGAAGCAGCGTGGCTTGTCCAGCATGTCATCCCAGGCAGACAGACATTGGATCCCCTTTGAATGACACCAGAATTTAAGCCAATTATTAAAGCTGATCATCTTATCACTGTATTGTGGCATCATTCTAGGTGAAGGTAGGATACTGCTCAAGGTCAGGGTCATACCTGCCTGGGCTACATAATCAGAGAGCTCCTCGATGTCCCTTTTCATATAGTCCAAGGAGGTACGTCTCAGGTCGTTGACACCAGCGTGGACAATGACTGAGTCGTACTTGTACCTGCTGTTGAGAGACCTGAGTGCTTGCGTTATGTGGCGGATTCTAGCGCCTGACAGGCAGCTTACTGTGACCTTCTCTTTACTCAGTCTGGTGAGCGGGACGTCAGTGACGTCTCAAAGAAGTCCACCAGGTTTAGGAGGCATGATCTGCCCTGAACAAAGCCGAACTGGGTAGGGTCCAGTGTTTGGAGGTTCCCAATGTCTCTGTTAAGGAGTTCCATGATGATGAGCTCCATAGCCTTGCAGACCAAGCTAGTCAGGCTTGTAGGGAGATAGTTCCCAGAGTCTGTTGTGGCTCCACCTTTGTGGAGCGGAATAACCGTTGCTGTGTGCCACTCTATGGGTACGTAACCTGTGGAGAGGCTGAGTTTGAACAGTGTGTTTAGGTGAGGGGTTACTTCATCTTTGAGCTCATGTAGGATGCAGCCTGGGACACCGTCCGGTCCCATTGATGCTGTGTTTCTGGCTTTGGAGAGGGCTGTTTTAACCTGAGTGTCTGTGATTTCACGAGCTCTACATTCTTCTGGTATGGTTATGGGCCCTTTTGGGGGTGAGGGAGGTGAAGTTTGCGCTGAATCTGTCTGCCAGGATGTTGGCAATATCAGTCAGTTCAGTGCATTTTGTACCATTCTGCACTAACTCCGAACAGATCTGAGTATTGCCACTTAGATTCTTGACATAGCTAAAGAATGCCTTGTGGTTATCTTTGGAGCCTTGGCAATTTTTCTTTCAAAACTTGCCTTGAATGATTTTATGAGGGATCATAGTTTCTTGCTGATACTGATCAGGGATGTCTTCCCTTCTTGGGATTTTACTCTTTTCTGTACTAGTTTCCTCCTTCTATTGTATAGCTTGTTTATGGCAGGAGTCCACCAGACTGGTTACCTTTTCTTGGAGGAGTGAGTCTTGGTTTTGCTTGAGATAGCATGATCCATGCATTCTTGTAGGTGCCCATAGAATGCATTAGTAAAGGATTTTGCAGCTTGGACAATGTTATCCTTTAGCATGGGGGCTTTGAAACTTTCCACCTTGGTCTTACATAACGTGAAGTTTGCTTTTGAAAAGTTTTTCATGGTGCTTTCCTTGTCCAGGGGTGGGGGTGGAATGTGAATATCAAAAGTGATTTGTTTATGGTCAGACCTAACCAGCGAGGAGTTGACCTCCGGTGTGGAGCACCGGTC
This sequence comes from Protopterus annectens, assembly GCF_019279795.1. NCBI lineage: Eukaryota > Metazoa > Chordata > Ceratodontiformes > Protopteridae > Protopterus > Protopterus annectens. Next base: position 783,827,002 of record NC_056746.1, on the reverse strand, counting down.
ACCCATGTTGGTGATGACCAGGTCCAATATGTTGTCACCTCTGGTGGGAGTGCTGACCAGTTGATCCAGAGCATTTGAGTTTATAAATTCTAGGAAATGTTGGGCAAGGGAGTTAGTACTTGAGTAGTTCTCCCAATTAATGTTTGGGTAATTGAAATAACCCAATATTAGGGTGTTTGGTAGGACCTTTATATTTCCCAGTGTTTCCAGATCTGTAACAAGCTACAATTTGGACTGCAGTTTTGCCCGTTGTTAGTTGTATGTGGATGATCTCTGAAACATCGTGCTGTGCCACTAACGTGGAGGTGTGGGTATCCTTCATGAATATGGATACACCCCCACCTTTTGTATTTCGGTCCAGGTTCTGTGGCCAAAATGTATGGTATGAGTTGTAGCCTGGTAGTGCTGGGGTGCTCTCTGGAGCCTTAAACCAGGTTTCTGTTACTGCACATATATCATACATTAGAAATGTTATAATTCCATGGCAGTTAATTAGTTAATTACTGAAGAGTTAGATTTATTAATGTTACATTTTCATTCAAAATACATACAAAATATTTTGACAAACTGTCAGTGGTACTTACAGAATATTTAATATTCGAAATAGTAAAGATTAGCTATAAAAGGCTACACAGTGATTAAATAATATATTTTATTATTTCTAGTGCCATTAACCATTGTGTCTACTATAATAACACATAAAAGTGATGAAATTAAAACGGTTTAGTTCCTTCAGTATTTTTTAATTCCAAGCTTAGAAAAGAGCCAGTTTTAATTTTAGATGTAAACATTATTAGAAATAGTTTTATTAATTTGAATAAAAGCCGATGGACTTTTACACAATACTTTGAAAAGAGAGTTCTTTATTAATAATGTATTTTTTTTTCTGAATATAAACTGAATATCACTAATTCACATCTGTTATAATCAGCATGGTGTATGAAAGTACATTTTTTAAATACTATCCTAGGCTTCTCTTTTAATTGTGAACCTCATCTAATAACAAATTAGATTATAAATAAAGAAACAAGTCATTTAATTAGAATCCACATAAACAGTCTTATGATTAAGTTAATAATAAAATAGGTTTTCATAAACTACAATATTTTGATCGTTATTTTGCTTGTGTATAGGAGAGATGATAGAATATTTGCAAAATGGGAAAGCTTCTTGAAGAATTCTGACTTACATTTGTTATAATTTCAGAATGAATGGCCTTGTTACAAGCAGTATAAATATGATCGTTGTCCTTCTAGGGGTAAGCCACTTCCTTAAAACAATATGTATCCCATATAACTTTATGTATTTCCTAAAAGCTTGTATGTTCTTTTGAGAGCCTTAATTCAGAATGCTTTGAAATAATGAATCCTAATTAAGCTCTAATTCAATTTCTAACATTACAACATGTATAACCCAATGTTGCATATCAGTGTGAAGTACCACCTGGTTGCTGATGGTGGAGGGGGACTCTAGTTCCTAGATGCAGGAAGTTTCAATATGTGATGTAATGTGCACAAACCAACATTCATACTGGGAAGCTACCTCCAGATCCTAATCACCCCTAGGCTAATGTTCATCTCAATATAGCACTAACTTGAACTGAGCACAAGAATGCAAAAAGTAGCACCAGAGCAAACTCATTAGAGCAAAACAGGAATGGTATTAATAAGCAGAATCTTAGTTTTAAAACCTCTATATTATCTGTAAAAGTATCACTAATATAAAATCTTTGTTGCAAATATAACTTATTTTAAACTGAAAAATGCAAGTTCTTCATAAACTTAACACAAACAGCATATAACCATTAATATAACACAACTAAAGTGGCACTTTATCACCCCAAAACTATGACATTTAAAACACTGTGACACATATATGATTCATTCAGTCCTTGTTTCCATCTTATATTAAATTATTACTCCTAATCCATTTGCACTTAATGTTATTCAAATCCATACTCTTTTGGCTCTTAGTTAAAAACTAGTGATACGTGTTAGTGCATTTACAAATGGAAATTTCCTCTGATCAAATTAGTATTCTTTATTGTGTATCAATTTCCATGGGCAGCTGGAAGCTAAACTTATCAATAGAAATAGTTCTAAAGTCAGTTTTCATAGATACCTCTGTTTTCATTTAAACTTTGAGACTTAAAGTCCTCTATATATTGATGGCACAATAAATACACTCAAACACAGTTGTCAATAAAAATATGGAAATGGTATGATTGTTGAGCTACTCTGGTGAGAGGCCATTCAAGACTTTTTTTTTTACTCACCATTGATCTTTACAACACACACCAAGAGGGACAAATGGTCAGGCAAACATTCATGTATACTAAGTGTAGCTTGAAGTTCATCTATGTCTCAGTTACTTTTGTGCTCAGTAGGGAAATCTATAAATTCCATAATCTCAAATTTTAAACAACCACAGTTCCACCATATGTGTAGAGAAAACTATCTGCACTTAACTTATAAGAAAGAAAACATACAACTTTAGTACACAAACCCTACATCTCTTGAAAGCTATACCACAATGACAGAACACAACCAGTCTGTTAGTACTGCGTTACATTTTCCATTACCACACATAAACATCATTCTTTCTAATATTTACCTTTAAAAGTGTGTTCATTAATCCCAGGACACTACAGTAACATAAAGTGCGCGCATCTTTTTTTTTTACACCCTTATTGAATTATCACCTAAGACCTAGGCAGCATATATTTACATAAAAGAAAACAAACTATGTTAACATGTTCTTAGCTACAAACATTGTACATCACTTTTGTTCTTTAATATAATCATCAATCCATTTACATACATTGATCAATTCCTGTCTTCCCTTAAACCTCACTCCTCTTCCAAAACATTATTCTGCATATTCCCACAATTTCCATTTTTTTTATGCAATTCATTCCTACCCTTTTCTAAAGATCCCACTTCCAATTCTTTTATCTAAATTACAATAGTCAATGCTTTAAATACAGCCAATTTAAACTTTGACTTCCATTTTTGAATAATTACTTTTTTTGGCAGCCAACATAATTAAACTTAGCAAATGATTACTATGGCTAGGCAATGCAGATCGTGTATCCCAGCTCAAAAAATAATTTCTTTAGTTGCACTCATTTACTCCACGAAAATTTCTGAAATAATATTCTCTAGGGAATTTTTAAAGTCTGCCAACTCGTTACACTCCCAAAATATATGCTTCCAATTTCCTCTTTCTTCCCCATCACACCGCCAACATTTGCCATCTACCTGGGGAAAAATTATTTGGAGTCTTCTTTGGGTATAAAAATGTCTATGCAAACAATTCCAAGCAAAACTCCTAATTCTTCTAGACATGTTTGCATATTTGGGAGCCATACATATGCTGCCCCATTGCTCCAATGTGAATTCTTATACAATCACTCTCCCCAATCTTTTCTAATATCCTCTGATTACTATGCAATATTTTATATGCCCTACTATCACGTTTTAACAGCAGCTTCGGTTCTAGATTTAGCTAAAGCTACCAGTGCAAGTCTTTCACTTAGGATTCTCCTATCCCTTTCTCTTTGCCTGCACGCTGATATCAGTCCCTGATAAGGAAGGCAGTCTCCACCCTGCATTCCAAATGTTTTCCTGACCTTTTCCCATTCTATTACCTTTCCCTTGTCTTAATATACTGGCATACTTAACACAACTGCTAGTTGATATGTAGAGCATCCTACAGTCTACTATGAAATTAACTTTATGCCCTAAAACACCTAAATTATAACACTTATTTACTCTTTTTATTATAGCCCCGTATGTAGTATGCCTCAACAAATCAGATCATATTATTAAACGTGAACATAGCTTTTGGATATTTATTTTTCTCCATGAAAATATATTTTGAAGGATATAATATAATAAAATAATAGCATTCATGACAAACTAACTTCAGAAAAACAAAGTATCCTATTAATTTAGTTTGTGCAATCTGATATATGGGTCCTTGAGCTGTTGTCAGATCTGTTATTTCTTATCATGGACAAAGAGATTTTTCACCTCAGGACTTCCATGGCCTGTGTGTGGTCTGCTTGGGCATTCCCAGTTTCTGTGTAGATTGTGAGATTTCTAAGGGGTTTTGCCCATGGCCATTAGTGGATACAGAAAACTAATATTGAAGGGCTTGCTTCCTTCAGATTCCGAGGCGGCTAAGACAAAGAAAGCTTCTGATAAGCACTCAAAACCAAAGGACTCAGATCCAAAGAAGAGGCATGAGATTTGGAGACTTCTTCCTCACCTTTGAAGCTCTTGAGGCTCAAAGTCTCACTTGAGCCGGGGTGTTGTCTTCAGATCCCTTGGAAATAGGTTTGGCCTTCAAGATGTCTGGGGGGATTATTGAGTCACCTAGGAGAACATGTTCACCAGTCACAATGGTTACAGTTCCACCCCAAGACTCTGTTTCTATCTTGTCTTCTTACCTTCAAATGTCTGTTGGTCACAGCCATGCTTTAAGCCTCAATCCCTCTGTTTATCAGCAGCAGCTTCAGATATCTGAGAATCCAGATGACACATCCTCTGATATGTTAAAAAACAGGGCATGCAAAAGGAAGCACCTCAAATTCCAACTTACAGTATCAAGAGGGTTTTCTGCAATCCCCTCCAGAGGATGCCTCATTCAGCAAAATATTGGAGTTAATTCACCAAAAGGGAGCTTAGCCCTTTGACCCTCTTCTTAAGATAAGACTGTATAGACTAAGGCTTACAGCTCAGCACCGTCTTCATCCTATGATCATGCAATTCATAGGTCATAGCAGGAAACAGGTAATTGTGAAGCAATCCCTCACAAACCAGATAGGATCCTGTGTCCCCCAAAAGATAAGCGATCTTTGGCTAAATCATCTGCAGTTAACTCCATCTTTGTGGTAGCAGCTACCAATAGAGAGCTGTTAGAAGACTCTAGCTCCACCCAATAAGGAGTCTAGGGGATGGATAGATAGATTTTGGAAGTGGGTGTATGATTCAGGTAATTTTGCTCTAAGGGCCTTGAACTATACCTCACACAAAGAGGTTTCTAGTTCAGTAGGCCTTATCTACTCTGAAGCCCCACCCCTTATAACAGAATCCAGTAGGCAACATGAAACTACTTTGACTACTATGTCTAGAATCATCAAACTCTTCATGCACCTAACACAATTTGACGGAGCCAGCTAGGGCAGCTGGGTCTGGCATAGCAATGGCTGCACCTATATGACTTTGTGGATAAGTCTGTGGCATTCTTTACTAATGCCCCCTTTGAGGCGTCATCTCTTTTTATCTATTCAGTGAAAGAAAGGATGTAGAAATGTGAACAGGACAGTAAGAAGTGTATGCCATCGAACTAATGTTTGAGGTTCCCCAGAGATCATACAGAAGCAACCAGAAGGGGTCTCAGTTTCTCTGCTTCATGAAGTTAAACACCAACAGTTTGATTCATCTGAGAGGGGAGCCCATGGCAGGGCAACCCTTTTAATTGATGCTGGTCCAGGGGCCAAGGGGGAAGGCTGCAGAATCAGGTATATTATTGGCCCTTTTTGGATTGTAAACTACAGTTTCTCTCAAGGTCTGCCAGACTGGTTCACTCTGGAGGCAGTCAGTAGCTGCATCTTCCTCTGCCATCATGCAGGAGGAATGGGTAAGAATGTTAATATCCAGAGGCTATTACATTCCCTTTTTCCTAAACCTACTCCATTCAATTAAACCATTAACCAATATCCCAAAAGGTCCCACCAGACCAAGGAGGGTCAGATTTTATTTTAAGTTCTTTTTGGTTCAAGAGAAATCACAGGACCTCAGGTCCATCCTGGACCTCATCATACTCAACAATGTCTCCACAAGACCTGTTTCAGAAAGGTCATGGTGCAGACAATTCTGTCCTGTCTCAGGACAAATGAATAGATGTGCTCTATCAATCTCCAGGACACTTACCTTCACATAAGACTTGAGAATGTGTTAAGGAGATTTCTGCATTTACAAAGATATGCAAATCCAATTGGTTCAGGATCTTGCTATCCCCCAAGGTGTTTACCAAGTGCATGGTGACTCAAGGGGGTGCAAGATCTTTCTGTATCTAGACTAGCTCTTGGCTGCCCCTTCAAGGGAGTGCCTCAATGAAGCCAAAGATTATCCCTTCAAACTTTGCAACTTTTTGGGAATAACAGTTAACCTTCAAAAGTCCAAACTAGTACATGCTCAGGCTATCACATTCATTGGATGTCAGCTGGATACTACCTGGTCCATTGTTTCCTTAACACACAGAAAGCTTCAGACTTAGAGATCAGTCATTCAGTCCATTTTACTCATCTTCTCTCCTTCTGCAGCTCTAGTGTTGATAGTGTTCAGCCTCATGGTCTGGTTGATTGTAATAAGTCACTTTTCACATTTCTACATGAAGAATTTTGCAATGGCTGTTCAAGCTCTGTGGTGTCAGTGACTTCATCCTGTCTCCAAAACTATTATGGTGAACACATGTCAAACTCATCTGAGGTGGTGACCACAATCACAAAAGCTTCCTTTGAGAAAACCCTTCACAATCCCTACCCCTACAGCAGTGATAACCATGGTAGCATCCTCCCTTGAAATGGATGGGGGCCATTATGAGGGGAGACTCATCCAAGATCCATGGTAAAACTGAGATATCAGTACACACACAAGCATCTTGGAGTTGAGGGTGGTCCTTGTGGTGCAGGAACTTTAGGACCACCTTCCTCAGGTATGATATCACTCCAAATGGACAACATGTTTGGTACAACAACATGCATTGAGGAACCTGCTCCAACCCCTTATGTCAGAATGAAGTTTTGAGTCCTGGGCAAAGGACTGTGCTTCAGGTCACTGTTCTTGAATCAGGTAGATCTTGCTTCTTTGCAAAGTTGCTCTATGGATCCTGAATCCATGGGAAAGGCTGTTCTTCAGGGTGCTATTTTTCTGCACAGTTACCCAGGAAAAAGAACCAAAAAAGTAGGTGTATAGGTGTATTTCTTTACTTCTGTCACCAAGGGCTGACAAAGAGTATTGAATAGGTTTTGGTGAAGGTTTATTTAAAATATTTCAGTCTTCACATTCTGAACCTTAAGAAAAAGATTTTCCTGTCTCGGATTTTGATTCTGTTTCTGACAAACAAGACTTAGACCATGTTTCTAAAGTTTTTATTCCAGAATCAAAATCTCAAAATTCAAAATGCTCTTTTTAAAGTCTCTGTTACTCTTAATCCACCTCTTAATTTTGTATGAACTCTGGATTTAGAAGATGTTTATCATCACATTCCACTTCTCAAAGAATTCAGATGCTTTTTAAATATTTCAGTGTCTGGTTTACATGTTCAAGTCTCTACTTTACCCTTTGGCTTGTCTATAGCCCTAAGGGTGTTTAAAAAATGCCTGGCTCCTGTATTAGACAATTGCAGGTTCCAGTGCATTCACTTTTTACCATAGTTAGATGATTGCCTTACTTTTTCAGCTTATTTTATAAGCTGTCAAGAATTTCTAGATTGGATAAAAATGTTTTTTAAACTTGGATTTCAGGTAAGTGTAGAGAAATCTCTCATTCCATTTCATAGAATAGATTTTGAGGGTGTCCCCTGAATGCAACCCTCATGATGACATTTCTTCCAATGGACACAATGGAGTGTTACAAGGAATGCTCTCTGATATTCTCCAACCAGACTACGGCATCTTATGATTCTCTTGGCTTGGCCTCACATGAGAAAACTTCAATGTTTCGTCAGATCAGTTCAGGCCTGACAACCCTATCTTTTAAAATCTCAGTGTTGAGGATTGTGACTCAGGAGTTACTCTGGGCAGTGAATCAATTATCTCTCGATCTTGGTCTCCCCTTTTCCTCTTCCCCTCTGTAGTCAATCTTTAACCATAGATGTTCAGACTTTGCTTAGGGAGCTATATCCAAGGGTTGAAAGTTCAGGGATTGTGGAACAATTATTTATTTCACATTTGTTAACTGGGATAGTCCAAATGAGCAAAAACCCAGAGAATAAAGCTCCACAATACAACACGTAATTTCAAATAACATAAGTGCAACCAAGACAAGTCAAAGAAATGATGGCTCTAATAACTGCTCTCAAATCTCTGAGGTATTTTTGGACTCTAGACCCTATACTAGTAATCACAGAGAACATCAAATGATGTGGTACATGGTACATAACTTAAGGGAACAAGATCTTACCCTCTTTGTAGACTAGCTATGATAGCCTGGGAACCATCAACTCGTCACAGTTTGACCTTCCAAGCTACTTATATTCTGTCAAAGCAGAACATTGTAGCAGACAAGCTGAGCAGTACCAGGACAGAACCTCACAAATGGAAGCTGCACTCGGGGGGGGGTCTTCCAGGAATTTGAACCATCTGTAGGGAAAACCTCAAAAAAGTCTGCTAACCTCCATTCACAACATATGGTTAAAGAAATTCTGCTCCAGGACTTTTTGCATAAAGATCCAAAAGACAGGTGCATTTTCATTCCCATGGATGGGGATGTTCCTGTATGCCTTTCCACCTTTTCCAATGAGAACCAGGTATTCTTGTGAAGATTCAAAAGTACTTTTCAAAAATGATACTAGTAATTCCATTCTGGCTAGACAATAGTGGTCCTCCGTTCTGGGATTGCCTAAGCATAGTTACCACATGCTTCCTTACAGGATGAGTTTATTCACAGAGGACAGGGGTTATTTGATATACCTCAGCCTTCAATTTCTTCAGTTCACTGCCTGGATGATAGAAGTTTTTCCTGAGGATGTGCAGCAGGTATTAAAGGGGACTAAGAAACCTGCTGGGAGAAAATCATATTTGACTAAGTGGAAAAGATTTTCTAGTTGGTATCAAAGTAAGAACCAGAATCCTTTTCAGGCTTAGATATTTTATTATTTTATTTATTTATTTGACATTTGTTTACCAGGGAGTCCTGACTGGGTCTACAGAACCTGTTTTCAGCAGAGGCCTGGAGAGAAAAAGTCCACATGCAGTACAATACAAATATAGTATAATCCAATAAAATACAAGTGACATTAGAAAATACAATACAAAAATAAGATGAAAGAAATGCTACAATGTTACAATAAATACTACACATCTAGACAATTCTATAGAGTTAAAACATTAAAGGCGATAATAGCCACTCTCACCATATACGTAGCCTATGAGTTGATAGTGTCCAAAAATAGTATGTAGGTAGTGCATTGTATGACACTAACTGTTCTAGTACATGAAAACAACAGAATGTTGGTTTCAGTTAGGAAAATAATAGCCAGAGAGTTAGTGATGCAGAAAGATAGTGAGAGAGTTAAGAATAGAGGCATTACAGACTGAATGGTAGCTTAAGGGTATGATATAGAAATAGAGAAGGAGTTAGGAGAGCTTTAGGATCCTGCAGACTATGAAGGAGTGAAACGTGATAGAAGAGGAAGATGAGGCTAGTGTGGAAGAAGAGGAATAGCTGAGCATTAGGCAGGCTTTATGCAGGAGCAGCCATGTATTTTTGAGGTGATTTTTTAAAGATGCTTTGAAATGGGTAAGGCCAGGCATAGACCTAGTAGCTAGAGGTAATGAATTCCATATTATAGAGACAGAGTATAAATACAGAGAGTGACATGGTTTTCTTGTAGGTTTTGAGATAGCTAAGAGATTTTTGTCTTCTGATCGTAGTGATCTGGTGTGACTAGATTGGCTAGTGCAGGGTAGGCAGCAGGCTTGAAAATAAGGTTGTGCAAGGTGGATAGCTGAATAAAAGCAAGTTGGCTGGGGAGTTCAAGACAGTTTAGTTCTAGTAGCGGTTTACAGTGGTGTGTGTGATATTTAGAGTTTGTGGCAAACTTTGCAACTTTAATGAAACAAAAAGAAAGCAACTGGAATGCGAAAACTAAAAAATTAAAAAAAATATAAACGTTACGCACACAATTTTATTCAAATCACTTTTCGTCCAGCTATTAACCAAACTGCTTCAGACAACATCAAAAGCTACTACAACTAGCTTCCATTTATACATTTCCCATTTAATCATGTGTTCAAACCAATTAATTTTTAAAGGAACACATTCCTTAAACAATGAAATGCATTCCTCGTTAAAAACATCCCTAAAAATAATAAATAAATACATATACCAACCTTTTAAATCAAAATAAAAACATGGTTTGTAATGGTCTATACATGGGCTTAAGACTTTCTTTGTGTATACATATGTATATATCAGTTACTTTTACAACCATTAAAACTTCTAAAAAAACATAATTTGTATAGTCTAACACTGTAAACAATTCACCGTAAAAGACTTCTTAATTTTAAAATGCAAGACAAGGATACCTTGTCATTTAACCCAGGAACCTTATAAAATTGTAACTTTAACTGCCAAATCAACTCCTGTCTCTCCAAAAGTAGTTGAAATGGGCCCCCTTTAACATCAGGCAAAATTTGATCCAATACTCTGAAAACAAAAGAATGAGCAGGGTTTTGTTTACAGTGCTTGGCTAAGGCATTCTCCAACCTACTTTTTCTTATACTATACAAGTGCTCGTAAATCCTGTCCTTAAGTTTCCTGGCAGTCTTGCCTACATAAAATGCAGGGCAAAGCTGGCAGGAAGCAAGATAAACCACTGATGTAGAAGAACAAAAATATCTTCCTTTAAGTTTATACACCTTGTTATTAATGGTGACACTAACCCCAGTTGCCAAGTGCCTACAAAATTTATAGGACTCGCATTTAAATGTCCCATCTATTCTACATCATACTTTCTTACTCATTTCCATTATACCCTTCAAATTGTTGCCCCTTTTGCATATTACTGTAGGTCTATCAGCTAACTGTACTGTTAAGTCCGTCTCAAAAGTGAACAAACTCCAATTCCTTTGCAAAATTAACCTTATTGCAAATCTAATTGGTTTGAACAGATGATTAAGTGGGAAATATATAAATGGAAGCTGGTTGTAGTAGTTTTTGATGTTGTCTGAAGAAGTTTGGCTAATAACTAGACGAAAAGTGATTTGAATAAAATTGTGTGCTTAATGTTTATATTTTTTTGGATTTTTTAGTTTTCGCATTCCAGTTGCTTTCTTTTTGTTTCATTCGAGTTTGTTTTCTGTTGACTTAGTTTGTTTGGTCTGCTGTGTATGGCCACTGGAAGCACCAAAAAATTGTTTCCTGACTCTCCTGTACCTTTGTCTGCTTCAATGCAAATGGGTTCTGATGACGTAGGTAATTTAACTGCATTGATAAATACAATGAATGAGAGGTTGGAGAACTTGAGTGTCAAACTTTACACTTTATCACAGACACCTGTTGGTTGCAGGGAGAGTGAAATAATGACAAGTACTAAGAACATTTGTCACAATGGAAGTAACAATGTTGTTAAGGAGAGTGGGGCAAAGTGTAAAAAAGTGGCTAATACAGCCTTCAACTACACCAGCGATACTAGTGTCTTCCCCGAGACCTATTGATTTGCCAGATATCACCTCTTGGCTTAAAGAACAGCCAGCTCTTGTGAAATCTGTTGGGGTGACAGTAAGTGAGCAGTCAGTCTTAGGAAGAGTTTCCTTGGTGAACCAATTGAAAGTATTAGATCAGAAGTCATTAAGTGCAAAAAAATTACAATTGGAAATTGATTATTTTGATGAATGTAGAAGGGTGGGGGTGATCCCCAAAGGTCTACGTTCTTGGCAGTACCCTTTGTGGTTGGTGGCAGAGTCTGAGTTCCATTTAGACTTATTGAACCTGTTTGACAAACATGGGTTCGAATTGATGAATTTGATGAGTAAACATTACCAACTGACAGTTGATAGTTTCACTGCCGAGATAGCTGAATTAGATCATGACATCAAATTGCATAAAGACTTTGTTAGGTATCAATTTGACTATACCAGAATTTGTACAATTGATCAACACCTAAGTAAAAATTCTGAAATTAAGGTAAAGAAGTTAAAAAGAGACATATAGGTGTATAAAAATCATACTGCATACCCAGCTCCTTTCCCTTCACAAAGTAGGAGTTTTACAGGACGACAAACTTCTTTCCAGCGTAATGACATCAATGAATGCAGGGTTGAGCAAAGTAGTACAACAGAGAATGCATTTCTTAGTAACCCAGGAGGCAGTAAAGAAGAAGAAGATTGTCAGTCACCATTAAATGCAGACGAGTGTTTCGAACACTCAGATAACTCGAGGGGAAGAGAACAGAGTTCTTTTTCCAACAGAGGTCAGAATCATCAGAAGAGCTACAACATGAGGGGGCAGAACAACTGCAACACGTACAACAAGTAAGGAGGGAACAACAGAGGGAAGAAGTAAATGGTAACCATTTGAAAATTATGTTAAATAAAAATGGAGATTTTAAAGTATATAACTTTTCTAATCACACTATTAGTGTAGAACTGTCTTTTCTAAAGGATTAACCTTCGTTTCAGCACATTTTGATCTACCTAGGACATTGATAGACGTTAAATTATTCATACGAAGAATGAATTTGACTGTGCTTTTAGGAAACAATGACAATATGAGCAGCAATATGAGGGTGCCCAGTATGTTTAATCCCCCCACACCCTTTGCTGAATTTGTATGAGCATTTATGTGAAATGGACATAAGGAATTTATATAGAAACCAGTTGAATGATAGTTGTTCTAACATCTCTGAGGTGGAGATGGAAGCTTTACAAGCATTTAAACTGTTACCAGTGCGGGTTTTGAAACCAGACAAGGGTGGGGGTTTGGTTTTAATGGATATAAGTGATTAGAATGAGAAGATGAGTAGTGTATTAGGTGGTAACATGAATTATCCAGCATAAATGAGTTGCACATTGCTTATAAACGTATCAGCATATGCTTGAATGGCTTGTTTTTAGAGGGGACCATAGAATTGGAAACTTTAAATTATTTAACAGTGGTTTCGCCAAAAATTCCTAGTTTATTTGGATTGCCTAAGTTGCATAAAAACATTATGAATCCCCCAATGCGAGTCCTGGCAAATGCTAGGTCTTCCATTACTTATGCTATGGCTAAATTAGTAGATAATATTTTTAAAAAATATGTAAAGAAAAAGTCTCAGATATGTAAAGACTCTTGGTCTTTTTTACCAGCAACTAAGATTTTTAACTGTGGATGTTACTGATCTGTATTTTTCAATACCTCATGGTTTAGGTATTGAATGGATAGTTGAATGGATGTTCGCCCATGGGGCTGACAGTAGAGAAGTGCGTCTGGTACAAGAACTTTTGGACATCATTTTGGTTAATAACTTTGTGATGTTTGATAATGACATCTACCTGCAAAAGGTGGGGGTGGCTATGGGTTCCCCATGTGGGGCTAGTTTTTCAAATTTAGTGATAGCCCAATGGGAACACTAGTATGTATTGAGTACACCTGAAATCCAAACTAGAGTGAAGTTTTATACTACATTTTTGGATAATGTCTTTATTATGTTTGATGGGGGTAATTCAGAGGTGGATAGCTCCTTGGAAGGAATCAATAGTAGCACTGATTTTTTGAAATTTACACACACATGCACTGATGAAAGAATAGCATATTTAGATGTAGAATGAAGGAAGGATGTTTTCAATAAATGTTTTGTGGCTGGCATCTATCGTAAAGAAACTTACTCTAATTCTATGTTATACTATACGAGTGCTCATCCTCAGTACCAGAAGAAATCCGTGGTAAAGGGCCAAATGGTCCATGCTGCACCAATGGTAATGGAGGATGATAGATTTTTTGAGGAATGTGAGACACGAGGGTATGTTTCTGAGAGGGTACCCTGAGGTTCTGGTACTGGATATTGTTGAAGAGGTCCAGAGTAAAAGGAGAGCAGATATATATAAGCCCATCTTGATGGGGCAGAGTAGTGCACTTAATAACAGTGATAGTGGAATAATTGATCGGACTCCCCTTTGCAACACCACCAGTTTGGATGGCCAAAAGTCGAGATTTTCAATGAGCTTTATTACAGTATTTAGTTTGGAGGCTGATGCAATAAGGTTAATTTTGCAAAGGAATTGAAGTTTGTTCACTTTTGAGACTGACTTAACAGTAAAGTTAGGTGATAGACCTACAGTAATATACAAAAGGGGCAACAATTTGAAGGGTATAATGGAAATGAGTAAGAAAGTATGATGTAGAATAGATGGGACATTTAAATGCGAGTTGTGTAAATTTTGTAGGCACTTGGCAACTGGGGTTAGTGTCACCATTAATAACAAAGTGTATAAACTTAAAGAAACATATTCTTGTTCTTCTAAGTCAGTGGTTTATCTTGCTTTCTGCCAGCTTTGCCCTGCATTTTATGTAGGCAAGACAGACAGGAAACTTAAGGACAGGATTTACGAGCACTTGTATAGTATAAGAAAAGTAGGTTGGAGAATGCCTTAGCCAAGCACTGTAATCAACACCCTGCTCATTCTTTTGTTTTCAGATTATTAGATCAAATTTTGCCTGATGTTAAAGGGGGCTAATTTCAACTACTTTTGGAGAGACAGGAGTTAATTTGGCAGTTAAAGTTACAATCTTATGAGGTTCCTGGGTTGAATGACAAGGTATCCTTGTCTTGTATTTTAAAATTAAGAAGTCTTTTACGGTGAATTGTTTACAATGTTAGACTATACAAATGATGTTTTTTAGAAGTTTTAATGGCTGTGAAAGTAACTGATATATACATATGTATACACAAAGAAAGTTTTAAGACCATGTATAGACATAATTACAAGCCATGTTTTTATTTTGTTTTAAAAGGTTGGTATATGTATTTATTTAGTATTTTAAGGGAGGTTTTTAAGGATGAGGAATGCATTTCATTGTTTAAGGAATGTGTTCCTTTAAAAATTAATTGGTTTGAACACATGATCAAGTGGGAAATGTATAAATGGAAGCTGATTGTAGTAGCTTTTGATGTTGTCTGAAGAAGTTTGGCTAATAGCTGGACAGAAAGTGATTTGAATAAAATTGTGTGCTTAACGTTTATATTTTTTTGGATTTTTTAGTTTTCGCATTCCAGTTGCTTTCTTTTTGTTTCATTCGAGTTTGTTTTCCGTTGACTTAGTTTGTTTAGTAAACTTTGTTGTAGCACCGTTCCATCTTGCTTAGGGTAGAACTTTGTAAGTTAGTTAGAATAGGAGTACCGTAACGAGGGGACGGAAGTAAAAATGTTTTTGCAAGGATAGTTTTGGTTGCTGCAGTAAATAAATGTTTGTTTCTATATAAAAGAGTCCCAGTTTTTGATGAGTTTTCTTTATATTTTGCTGTATATGGGGGCTGAATGAAAGTTTATTGTCAATTATAACTCGTAGAAGTTTGGTATCCTGTACTATTTCTATGATAGTGTTGTCAGATGCAAGGATGTTAAAATGATCAGTTACAGGAGAGGTGTTTTTGGAGAGAAAGAGTACTAGTTTAGTGTTTTTTGGATTAAGAAAGGGTTGGGCATTTCTTAGCCTGGATTTGACTGCAGTAAAGGACTGCTGAGTTTTTGAAAAGTAGTTCTGGTAGTGATTGAGCAGTACAGATTATGGTGGAATCATCAGCATATTGAATGAGGGTTCCAGGGTGAGAGGCAGTGTGAAGGTTGTTTGTGAAAATGTTGAAGAGTAGGCATCCTAGGATGGAGCCTTGAGGGACTCCAGTAGGGTTATGGAAGAAGGGTGAGAGTTCATAGTTTCATAGTATAGTACTAGGCTATCTGCCCAGGGGCATTTGTAAGCCTAGCCATAGTGATGTGGCTTTTGTCACCCCATGAAATGGTACAAAAATGTACAGAATAAATCTAGAATACTGTGCTTCTGTCTAGTAGTGACACAATGAAGGTCCCCTTATATAATAGAATTAGTTTACTGTGCCCCTGTCTAGCAGTGACACAGATGTGACCCCTGGGGTAAACTTACGATCTCCCATCCACTCATCAAGATTTCTCTTGAAGAGAGTCAGTGAGGGGCTCTGCCTAATATGAACTGGGATCCTGTTCCAAAGCATGGGAAGCCACTGTGTTATGAATCTATCCCTCCAGCATGTCCTATTCATACTTGTGCCGAGGTTTAAGTCTTTAGCTCTGGTGGTCCTGATGGATTTGGATTTTTTGAGGTGGAGCATGTCCATCAGATCCTGATTGGACATGGCCTTGTACGTCAGGCAGAGATCACCTCTGAGCAGGCGGTATGCTACTGAATAGAGCTGAAGTTTCTTTAGTCTGGCAGAATAAGACATATGTTGGAGACCCTTGATCCTTTTGGTGAGGTACTTTTGTGGTCTCTCCAGCTGTTGCAAATGCCGGGTGAGGTACATACCAAATGGGGCATTGTACTCAATCATGGGTCTGATGAGGGAGGAATATAGGGGCACAATGACATCCTTGGATCTGGATGTGAATCCCTTCATGATGAGGTGTGCTAGGTAGAATGTTTTTCTAACCACTTTGGCAACGTGGGTGTCAAATGAGAGGTTGCTGTCTACTTGGGTCCCTAGGTCTCTGATTACGTTTTCCGTACTCAGTGGGTTGCTGTCTATGTGATAATTTGTGGGTACTTTGTTTTTTCCAAAAGGGATGACTATACATTTTTTGGCATTTAGTTTAAGGCCGTGACTACGGCACCAGTTGTCCGTTTCAGTGAGGCCTTTTTGTAGGATGTGTGTGTCTGCTGGTGTATCGACTATGGCGCCTAGTTTGCAGTCATCTGTGAACTTTGTCAGCCACAGCCCTCCCATGTTTGCTTTAACATCTGAGAAATAAATGCCGAACAAGAGGGGTCCCAGGACAGATCCCTGTGGGACACCACTTGTGACTGGCTTTGAGTCTGACATTGCTCCAGCGATTTTAACTTTATGGGTTCTATCCTTTAGCCAGTTTGCAACCCATCTAGTGACATAAGGGTTTACTTTTAAGCTGTTTAGCTTATCTATGATGCCTGAGTGAGGTATTGTGTCGAAGGCCATAGCCAAGTCCAGGTATGCTGTATGGACTGCTTTGCCCTCATCAATGGCTCTATTGACTGTTTCGAAAAAGTCAACCAGGTTTAAAAGGCAGGATTTGCCCTTTACAAAGCCGAACTGGGTGGGGTCAAGTGTCTGTAGGTCCCCTATGTCTCTGTTTATGAGTTCCATAATGATTCTTTCCATAGCTTTGCAGACCAGGCTAGTTAAGCTTATGGGGCAGTAGTTTCCAGGGTCTGTTGAGGCACCCCCCTTGTGGAGTGTGACCACTGTTGCTGTACGCCAGTGTTCAGGTATATATCCCAAAGTAAGGCTAAGGTTAAATAACATTTTTATGTGTGGGTTTAGCTCCTCTTGGAGTTCACGTAACACGCACCCCAAGATACTGTCAGGTCCCATTGATGCTGTGTTTTTTGCTTTTTAGGGCGGTTCTCACTTGGACATCTGAGATGACAGGGAGATTACATTCAGCTGGGATAAGTATTTCTTCTTTTGGGGGTGAAGGAGGGGAGAAATTTGCACTGAACCTGTCAGCCAGAATGTTAGCAATATCTGTGGGTTCAGTGTATTTTTTGTTGTTGTGAACCAACTCTGAGCATATCTGAGGGTTTCTGCCCAGGTTTCTAACATAGCTGAAGAAGGCTTTGTGGTTATCTTTAGTGTCCTTAGCGATTTTTCTCTCAAAGTTTGCCTTGGATGTTTTTATGAGAGAACGTAGTTTTCTGCTAATGTTGATCAGAGATGTCTTCCCTTCATGGGATTTCACTCTGACGTGCAGTAGCTTCCTTCTTTTGTTATACAATTTGTTTATGGCTGAGGTCCACCAGACAGGATGCTTACATTTGGTGGAGAGGGACTTGGATTTGTTTGGGATTGCTTGATCCATGCATTCTTGGAGATGTCCATAGAAAGCATTTGTGAAGGATTCGGCATTGTGGGATGTGGTATCCACTGGCACAGTGGGCTTAAAGGATACCATCTCAGTCTTAAGAAGAGTGAAGTCTGCTTTTGAGAAGTTTTTTACTGTGGTCTTTTGTGCTGGGGGTGGAGGTGGGATATGTATATCCAGGGTGATTAGTTTGCGGTCAGATCTCACTAGTGAGGGGTATACGTCCGGTGTGGAGCATTTTGTCCCCATGTTTGTGATGATCAGGTCTAGTATATTATCTTCTCTAGTGGGAGAGGTGATTAGTTGTTCCAGTGCATTTGAATTTATGAATTCCAGGAACCTTTGGGATAGGGTATTAGGGCTAGAATAATGTACCCAATCTATGTTTGGGTAGTTGAAGTCTCCCAGTATGATGGTATTTTGTGATACATTCATATCCTCCAATGTCTTCAGGAAGGCTGAGTGGGGTTCTTGAGATTGGGAGGGTGGTCGGTAACATGCTACCAGTTGTATAGCAGTTTTGCCTATGGTTAGTTGCACCTGTATGGTCTCTGATGCTTCATGTGTTGCTACTAACCTGGAGGTGTGGATGTCCTTTATGAATATGGACACTCCCCCTCCCTTTGTGGTTCGGCCCGGGTTTTGGGGCCGAAAAGCATGATATGAGGTATAGCCTGGTAGCACTGGGGTGCTCTCAGGAGCCTTGAACCAGGTTTCAGTTACTGCACAGACGTCAATGTTCTCCATGCTGAGGAGTGCATCAAGTGCCTGCATCTTGAGATTTAGACTTCTGGCGTTGAGCAGCATTACCCTTAGTTTTTTTCCATTTTTGTTTTCTAAGGAGGTGGGTTTGTCTTTTGAGCCTTGCCTAAAAAAGGCACTATGGGGGTGGCAAGAGCCTTAGCCAATATCCGGAAGCCCAGTGGTGACAGGTGTAAGCCATCCCTTGCGAAGCAGTGTGGCTTGTCCAACATATCATCCCAGGTGGACAGACATTGGATCCCCTTTTAATGACACCAGTACTTGAGCCAGGTGTTAAAGCTGATCATCTTGTCTTTGTATTGTGGTATCATTCTTGGTGAGGGCAAGATGCTGCTCAGGGTCAGGGTCATACCAGCCTGGGCTACATAATCAGAGAGCTCCTCTATGTCTCTTTTCATGTAGTCCAGGGAGGTACGTCTCAGGTCATTCACACCAGCATGGACAATGATGGAGTCATATTTGTACTTGCTTTGGAGTGACCTGAGTGCGTGTGTTATGTGGCGGATCCTAGCTCCCAATAGACAGCTCACAGTCACCTTCTTCTTGTTCAGCCTGGTCAGTGGGACATCAGTGTGTCTGACTATGGAGTCACCTATTACTAGTGTATCAGGCAAGGTGTTTGGCCTTAAGGGCTGCGATTGGTCGACACACTGATTTATTGAAGTATGTGTTTTGTTTTGAGGTGGTGGATTTTTGGATGTCTGCTTTGGGAGCCTCTGTTGTTTTGGTAAGTGTTTTATTAGAGCCTCCGAGTATGTCTTTGTGTTTTTATGTGTTTGGTTTGCAGTTGTGGTAGGTCTATGTGGGACTGGGATTGTTGTGTGTGCGGTTGCCATCTCCTCCTGTCTGGTCATGCCAGCCCTGAGTTGAGAGAGTTCAGCCTCCAGTTTGGCTATATAGATGCATCTCTCACATGTATTTGTGTTTGTTGGGAGGAGGAGAGGGTTGTCTGTGTACATGAGACAATTGTAGCATTGTCTCAAGATACCCAGATTGACCAGCTGAACTGGAGACGACGCCAGTAATCTACCACTCGACATGCTAGAACAGTATAAGGGAGTGGTATACCTTTAAGGGAAGTGGATATTCACAGGGGTGGTAAGTAGATGTAGTGCTTTACTTAGTACGAAAGTGCTTACTTAGTAGAGAAGTATTGAGAACAAGTGCTAGGCTTATAATACAGTGGGTAGTCTGGTTATACTAAGAGTAGAGCTTCCTTAAGGGAAAATTTGAAGAGCAGACTTGGCGGAGCCAGAAAAAGTTTAACCGGTGCTGAGCTATGCGCATGACTGCGCAAAGCCGTGCAAATGCGGATTTTAAACAGTGAACTACAAAAGAGCTAGAAATGGTCCAAAACAACCAATTACTACAGCTTCTTGTGCTGAGGTCACTTACCCCAAGGACAGGTAGGCTGCTCAAGGCTCCCCACTCCCACTGGTGAGCAAAGAAACTTCCTTCTATCCAAGCAAGGTAATGGACAACACAGGAACTACACCACAGCCCAGAATACAGCAATGCCTGTAAACTGGTCTAAACTAGTCAAGGAAGGCGGGAAAACAAGGATTATTTTTTGTTTTTGTTTTTGGTAGAAACACACAGAAAATGCAGAAACAGTGATAAATTAGTTACACAGGCTAGCACACTTTAGTGGGCAGCCTCCACAGTTACATTAAACAAACAAACAAGCAAACTTTCGATCAAATTCGACTAAAATGTAACTTTAAGTGCAGATTTTAAAATAATGCAGCAATCAGTTAAAAAACAGTTCAGGCTAGTTCAAGGTAAGCTACAGAAGCTATTCCAAGTGAAAAAAAGCAAAGATACTTAAATCCAGAAGGTGGTCACTTTTCTGAGTTCCCTGCTGCTAGGACCACTCTGTAAACCCACGTGGAGCTTGTCTGAGCAGTATAGCCAGAAAAAAACACCCAGAGGTGGATTTTAAACAGTGAACTACAAAAGAGCTAGAAATGGTCCAAAACAACCAATTACTACAGCTTCTTGTGCTGAGGTCACTTCCCCCAAGGACAGGTAGGCTGCTCAAGGCTCCCCACTCCCACTGGTGAGCAAAGAAACTTCCTTCTATCCAAGCAAGGTAATGGACAGCACAGGAACTACACCACAGCCCAGAATACAGCAATGCATGTAAACTGGTCTAAACTAGTCGAGGAAGGCGGGAAAACAAGGATTATATTTTTGTTTTTTTGTTTTTTTGGTAGAAACACACAGAAAATGCAGAAACAGTGATAAATTAGTTACACAGGCTAGCACACCTTAGTGGGCAGCCTCCACAGTTAAATTAAACAAACAAACAAGCAAACTTTCGATCAAATTCGACTAAAATGTAACTTTAATTGCAGATTTTAAAATAATGCAGCAATCAGTTAAAAAACAGTTCAGGCTAGTTCAAGGTAAGCTACAGAAGCTATTCCAAGTGAAAAAAAAAGCAAAGATACTTAAATCCAGAAGGTAGTCGCTTTTCTGAGTTCCCTGCTGCTAGGACCACTCTGTAAACCCACGTGGAGCTTCATTGGACCTTCATTGGACCATTTCACTGCTTGTGTATGATCCTTGAGGGAGCTCTGAAACCATTTTACTGTGTTATCTGAGAAGCCTAAGTTAGACAGTGTGTTCAACAGTAAGTGGTGAGACACTGTGTCAAAGGCCTTGGAGAGATCAAGAAAAACTGAGGTGGGCGGAGCCTAGATGGCCAGCTGAGAGCATTGACATTTTAGAGCTCCATAAACTAGTAAAATAATATAGGGAAATGTTATTATTTTTGTGGAAAAGAAGGTAAAAATTCTATAGATAAATATCTAATCTATATAATTATCAAATTTGGTGGGGTTATATAAAAAAATTTCCTGTCGAAGAAACTTGGAGATATTTTGAGTTATTGAAAATGAACAACTCAAAGAATTCTCATCCAGATGCTGCTCTGAAGAGAGAACTACAATTAATGACAACTACATTATAGGACCTTTCACTCAAAATGGATGGTTTTAAAGATGACTTAGAAAATCTCAAATTAAATTCTCAAAAACAGACTGATACTCTCAAGGAACTTTTACAACAACATCAAACAAAAATAACCAACATAGAGACATCTCTAAATGACATTGAAGGGAGACTCAAGGATGAGCAGGCACAAAAACAATACCTGTTTAATCAAAATGCTTGGCTGCTTAACAAAGTAGATGACTTAGAAAACAGGGAAAGGAGGAAGAACATTAGGATCTTCGGATTGCCTGAGAACACTGAGGGTGATGACATTATTTCATTTTTAACTACTTGGATTCCTGGCTTTTTAGACTTGAAAGAAGGTTTCTCCTATGGAATTGAGAGGGCACACAGAGCTCTAAAGAATCCTGCTTCCAAGTCAACAAATACTTCACCTAGATCAATAGTCATAAAATTTCTTTCATTCCTGGACAAGGAACTAACCCTAAAATCTGCTTGGAGAAAATCACCCTTAAAATACAATCAAAGCCTGATAAGGTTTGATAATGATTATTCTACAAGAATAAAAGAACAAAGGAAGAAGGTCTGGCCAATAATAAAACTACTAAAACAAAATAACATTAAGGGCACAGCTTGCCTATTGAGCCAAGATGAAAATTCTCTATGAGATGAGAACCTTTAATGACTTAGAAGAAGCTTCTTTATTCATTAAAAACAACAATATAATTACTACCACAGAAGAAATGGAAAAAGAATAAAAGAAACAAATCCTTGTACTGACGCTAGAAAGAAGAAACAAAAGACTGTTTCCAAAATAGCTGTCTCAAAAAAATAACTTTACAACTACTTCTCTTAAAGTATCAACTGATATAAACTATAATTAGTAATTACTTGAAATGAACATGCATTTTAAGTATGTACTCTCAAAACAAAAGGTTTCTTTAACTGCTGTAAAATAGTAATGTTTTATTCAAAATGGTTACCGGTTTTATTCAAAATGACTGAAGAGTTCAATGTTTTACACAACTGCAGATAGGTCATGATGGGTTTTCTTCTATATATATTTGTAATAGTAAAAATGTACTATTTATTTTAAAAACAGCTATATATAGTATAAGCATGGTGTCTTTACGTTTTCTTTAACTCAATGAATACTTTACTTGGTTCACTGATTTTAAATTTCAATAGTATAGTTTCTTAATTAACAGTTTAGATGTGGTTTAATTTGAGTCATGCTTCTAAGTGTATTCAAATAATATTTCATTTAGTAGTGGTGTCCGTTAATTGTTTAAATACTCATTACAAGGTTTTAATGACCCTTGCAGTTAAATTACATTTCAGGCACACAAACCATGTCTTTGTGTTGAGTTATTAGCTGGTAAGACTCTATAGTTATTTATTCATAACTAGTTTAAATATAGCCATAATTAAATATGTTAGTTTCTGTAGCTGTTTGTGCAGGTTTAAAAATAAGATATGGCGTACAGGTATACTCGTGTCTAGTGGCTGATGGTGTGCTGCCGTTCTCATCATTGTTGTGCTGGGAATGTTTGTTTTACATTCAGAGTTTGATTTGAGCTTATTGCAGTGAGGAGAGACAGGTTTCTGGACTGTTTTGAGGTGAATGAGGTGAGCAGCTAATGTTGTATCTGTAGATTAGCATCAGAACAGTAGGTATATACTTATGTGGATTGGGTCCAGGATAGACCGACTGTGGAATAGGAGGGCCTTTATTGGTAATTGATGTGTCTTGGGGGAGTTTTCTCTGTTACTTGTTGTTTCCACGACGAGAAAGGAAGGGAAATTTGGGTTAAAAACTGTGGTGATGTGAAGCTTTGCTTAGTACGCTTCATGAGACCCTGGTTCACATGCCGCAGTAATACATATAGAAATAGCCTCCATTTAGGTTTGCTTGGTAATGGAAACCATGACGTAAATATTTAAAGGCCCTGCAGAGCCTCCAGAATGCATCTTGGCATTTGGAAAACCTCCATGTTTAAGAAGTTGCTGATAATTTCATAACAGCTTTCAGGTATTCACTTAACACACACTTTCTCTTATCCAAATTGATTTTATCCCCAAACATGTGCAGCACTTTATATTGCATTATATATTTACTCGATTGCTTAAGTAAATAGGTGCACATAATTAGAACTATATATTATATTTTGATAAACGAACCTGCTTTTAAAGAGCCAGTAACTAGAACAATTATTTTATAACTTATGTTTTGTGATAAACATAGCAACTGTCCAAAAGGTACACAATAATTAATGATCAGTTGTTTAAATGCATATCGGAATGTTTCAGTTAAACCTCATTTGCAGATATGTCATTAGTGTTTTCTTGTGGTAATATTGGCTAGTAAGATTTTGGTACAGTTGCTTATCTGTAATATGCCCAAATACAGTTATAGTCAGATTTATTAGATATTTTACCTATTCATGTATGTGGATTGAATTGATATAGTGTAAAAAATGCTCTGAGTCTAACCCCAAATGAAGTGCTACTGTTTTTGTCACTGAAGTGCTAAGGATGTTACTTTAGACTTGGAACTGTGTTGTTGGCGGATTGTAAGGTAGAGTGATAGGTTTCTGGTATGGCATGGGGTTGAAGGATATCATTCGTTAAAGCTATAATTTTTGGTTTCCATGGAAACAGTATGTATTTATGTTTATTGGATGTAAATAGAGTGGTTGTAGTAGGGAACAGCTTTTGTAGTTGTTGCAGAGTCATGGGGGTGTTAAAACTGTACCAAAGTGAAACTTTTATATTGGTTGTCACACGAGCCGCTGGTACACATTATGCTTATACATTTACAGGGATAGACTCCATTTAAGTTTCCATGGTAATGAAAACCATGATGACAATGTATTGTGGCTCTGTGGAGCCTTTGAGATTAATCTAGACTTCTAGATTGCCTGTGTGTTTAAGAAGTTGTTGATAAGTTATGTGCCTACATACAGACAATTGTTTAACTTACTATTTATATTATCTGTAGTGTGACATTTTCTATAAGCTAAGTGTAGTACTATATATTAGTAGAATACACTTCTGCTTCAAAGAATTAAGCAATATAGGGGAACTCATTACATTCTACATACAAATCTTCATTAAACAATAATGCTTGAGAAATGTCCATAACTAGAAGAATCGCTACAATTAATGGTCCATGAAAGAACTGGGCAATGGCCAAAACATACACAATAGTTATGGAATATATTAGCATAATTCTCTCTGTTAAACAATATATAATTGTTACAAAAAGAAAACTAGTTTCATTAAATCTACATATCATGTGACTGGATCTAGTAAATGGGGCCTATTGTATAACATCACCACTGTTTTAATTTACCATAAAGACATGTATAATATTGAACATCAAGAGGAACCAAGTTTTCATACAAGGATATGTGCACAACAAGCGGGGTGAATTGTCTTATCTTGATTCTCAGTGTTTGAAACCCATATTGACCTTGTAAAATATATAAGCTATTACCACGAGATTTGATGTTTTTATATATGATAATAAACTGGTAAAGTTGTTCAAGGGAAACAATATAATATGGAAATTTAGGAAATGTCATAGAATGTAATTATCACATTCTGAATTAACTGTTTTGAGTTAATAGTCAATCTATAGATATGAAACTGGGGTCAGAGTTGATTTGTATGATAGACAGCTATAGGATGGTCATCATTAATAGTGGTCATTAAGCACAAACAGATATCTGTAGACTTAATTAATAACATCATACCTTCACACTAAGAAGAGCCATGTTGGAAAATTTCTTATGTAAAAATGTGGGGAAATGGAGATCTTTTGTATTTCAAAGGTATTGTTTCTAATTAATGTATATATAATATAACTTTGTTGTTTTTAAGCAAGTTAGTAACAAAACAAAATGATCATTTATATTTTAATAAAGTACACAGAATGACCCCTAACGTATTCAATTGATTATATTAATGTCTAAATATTAGATATAACATTTATTTTATCAGTTCATTTTATGTAATAAGTTTTATAAGTATGTTTTCTCAGAACTTAGAGCACTATACAAAATAGTTCTTGTTTTCATTAAAACTGGTGAATATATTAGGTGACTATCTATGGAGTTACCTCTTCATTGTGTTTTCAGACATGGCATAATTTATCATACTATGATTTATTTACTCATCTTCTTTAGATGTAACTACTAATTGGATCTACAATAGGTAGATAATTCAAATTACAGCGCAATTATTGATTATTCTATTGAGAACAGTATAATCTTTTACAAATAAGACATATTTCTTTATCTGTATTACAAATAATCTCCATATGATAGTATAGTTTATGGAGCTCAGGTGTTTTGGATTGTCAAAGGTATGAGTGATCATCTGAGGGACCTAGTTTTATCCATCAGATTAGGAATGTTTCACATTCCATGGCTAAAATGGATCTAGTTATGTTAATAGTTATTTTAATTTGGTTATTATACAAAAACTTATTTGGTAAGCCTGTCCAATATAACACTTTATTGGCAAATACACAGAAAATAGAACTATCAATCTTTTTTAAAAGTTTATGTTTTAACATAAGGATTGCTGTTGTCAGAGAAAACGGTTTAATAGTCACAATAAGGATATACTTTATAGATATTTCAAGATGGATTTAACTTTATTATCTTTAAATACTAATGACTTATATAATCCTAGTTAGACATCAAATCTACTGAAATATTTAAAACTGAACAAAGCACAAGTAGTATTTCTCCAAGAAACTAATTTCAAAACAGTTATAAATGGGACCCTAAAGATTATATGATACTGGCCCAATCTTCATATAAGACAAAGACAAAGGGGGTAACAATTCTATGGAAAATGAATGTAATCACCCCAGAAATTATTTATAAACATGAAGATAAAGAGGGCCTTATGGCATTTGTAATAGTCAAATTTGATAACAGAATATAGACTCTAGTAAACTTATACTGGTTCCCTGGAACTGGTAGGGAACAATCAAAAAATATTTAGATTTTATCTCCAATAATTATAAACGTAACTTGATCATTGGAGGAGACTTTAACTGTATATTTGATGCATCTGAAACTACAAATAAGAGACTGCTGCATTCATCTTCAGTTTCAAAAGCCTTAAATAAATGGGTAGAATTATTTCACTTAATAGATGCTTTCAAACTAAAGAAAGATAATTCTCTGTTGTTTTCCCATCAAGATCAAAGATTTGGTACCCAGACTAGAATAGACAAAATATTTGTTGCCCACGACTTGAATTCAAAAATTACCAACTTTTCTATCATCCCCTGTCCCTTTTCAGATCATAACTCGCTGATTCTAAACATCCAAAGTGGGTATAAACCATTAATCTCTAACACCAGAATCCCAGCATACATAACTAAAATTAAAGAGTTTAAACCCTGGTTGTTATCAGAATTTAATTTTTTAGATATTAATTATACTACAGAAATAAACAAAACAATGATTTGGGATTCTTTGAAAGCTTACATATTTGGTAAAACCCTTACTTGGTACAAAAATAAAACCAGAGAATGGGATTCTGAATTATTAGATTTGCAGTCCAAATTAGTGTCAGTTAAATTAGGAGGAAATCAAAACTCTTTGGAGAAGAAAAAGAAAATAGAGGAATTAAACAAAAATATAATGAAATTCTAACACGTAAAACTAGTTTAGCTTTAGAAAAATTAAACATTAATTCCTTAGCCATTTCTCCTAAATATTTACATAATTTATCCACAAGAATCAAAATGCAATCAAAAGCTAACAGCATCAAAAGCATCTATCATGAAAAGAAAGGGAAGAATGTCTCAGATATGAGACATTTTTGATGCTTTCAGACATCACTAGATGGAACACTTTCAAAAAGAGAACACAATTATTGACCATCTAGATACAAATGTATCTATTATAAAAAAAAGTCCAGGAAAATTGAAATTAGATTTACAAACACCCATATCCTATAAAGAAATTACTGACAGAATAAAAGAGGGCAAAAATAATAACGCCCCAGGTACAGATGGTATAATTATGGAAATATATAAACTTTTTCCGATAACAATTCTCTCTTCCATAATACTCAATTAGAAATTCAGTCACAATCATTAATACCTCCCTCTTGGAAATATTCATTAATTATCCCAATTCTAAAAGAAAACAAAATTCCAAATTTTTGTACTTCAGGCAGACCTATATCATTATTAAATAATGACTATAAAATGCTTATGACTATATTAGCCAATAGAATGAAAATTCCATTATCCAAAACTATAAATAATGATCAAACAGGATTTATATATCATAGACACACGCATGACAACATTAAAAGGATAATTACCCTTATAGATCATAAAGAAGATAAAGAAACACTTATAATTACCTTAGATATAGAGAAAACCTTTGATTCCTTAAATTGGGGCTATCTATTCAAAGTTCTAATACTGTTTGAATTTCCTAATTCCTTTGTACGTCTTTTAAAGAATATATATATATATATATATATATATATATATATATATATATATATATATACACACACACACACACACACACACACACACACACACACACACACACACACACACACAAACAATTTAGCATATGTCAAGTTAGGCCCTTTTACTTCTGAATCTATACATATAACAAAAGGTACTAAACAAGGCTGTTCCATGTTACCGATTTTATGTGCTTTAGCTATTGAAATATTGGCAGATTCAATAAGCAATAATTTAAAAATCAGTGGAATAGATGTTTATGATCAATACAACTCTAAATTAATTCTTTTTGCAGATGACGTTTTATTGACATTATCTAATACTAGAGAGACTTTAGAAGAACTAGATATATTAATACAGAAATTCTACAGGACTTCAGGAATCCATTTTAACAAATCAGAATAAATTTTTTTTATTTTTAAATAAAAAAAAAGAACTACAAGCTAAGGGGAATCAAATCATAGGGAAACAAGTACCCACTCTAAAATATTTAGGAATAGAGCTATGTAAAGCTAACAATGAACTTGTCTCAAAAAACTATAATTATATCACCAACACAATAAAAATGTGTAGAAAAATGGAATAAAATAATATTAACATTTGAAGATAGACTACAATTAATAAAAATGGTTTTACTACCTAAGATTCTGTATATAGCACTGGGTATACAGTTGCCCCCAGAAAGCAATACACTTAAATTAACTCATGCCTAATAAAATGTTTATGGTATCCCAAATGAAATAGAATAGCCTTAATACATTATATTAGACCATGGAAACAGGGAGGAATTAATTTTCCCGACATTGAAACATATATAAAGGCATCCATATCTAAAACCATTACATACTAGATAAATTCAAATTACTCTGCAAATTGGAAAGAATTATTAACTGTAATATTAATAAATAAGTTTGATTTACAGAAAAAATTCCAAATATTGGGTACGTTCAATATACCCTGGAATATACTAAGTATCAGCTTGCAATATAATATAACAAAGCCCTCTAAGACTCATTTGATTAATTATTACATCGATTCTTTCAGAAAACTCATTAATACAAATATCGATTTAAAAATTTGAGTTGACATTTTAACACCATTCACTCTCACAAAGAATTACCCACATAAGATATATTGAGAAATAATTAATTCATGGGAACAGAAAGGATTTGTTTGTTGGTTTCAATGTATCAAAGACCTTAAAGTTCTGGATATACAAACAATAATAACAACATACACAATTCCACATCAAGATTGGCTGATTATAGAAAGCATTCTGTCATATTTGCAAGATTTATGCAGATTAATTAATAACTCTTCATTTAAAGAAATGCTTAAACTTATGAAATACTTATATGAAATCATATATAAGGATTTAGATATGGGAATGTCATTTTGAAACTTTACAAACTATTGATAAAATACAAAACATATCCCAAAATAACATTTTGTAAATATATAACAAAAGGACACTCACTACAGTTAACTGAAGAAATAAAATTAAACATCTTATTATCGATAAAATATAATTCTGTTACCCAATACTGGAAAATATTTAATTGGAAATGCTTACATAAAGCATTTTTAACCCCTGATAGAATTACTAAAATTAATCTCTCCTCAAATGGAATATGTTGGAGGTGTGATCAAGTTCACAAAGCAGATTGAAATCATATTTTCTATGATTGTGTTAAAATTAAACCATTCTACAAGCTTTATATAATGATTCATTCATATTATCTAAAGCTCTTATATTGTTAAATGTGAACAAAGGTCCTCAACTGAACATGACTAATATGCATTTATTATGGACAATATTTGCAATATCAAGGAAGTGTATAACTAGAAGATGGAATACAAATACTTTAGTGACTCTGGAAGACTTCTATAACCTACTGAAGACTACAGCACTGATGGAAATTAAAATTAAAGAATTAAGGGTTCATCCTAAGCCATTGCTCATCAACACACAGAAGAAAGTCATCATTAATTGACACTATGCAATAATTGAACAGACATTTTCTGATAACAGGTTGGGCATATCTACAAATAATGGTATAAATGGATTTCTGTTATAAATGTCATGCTAATGTAAATAATGTACATAGTTATTTAGATGTTATATACAAATATTATGGATGTCATTCAATTATATTTTGAAAATAAAAACCTTTTGAGCAAAAAAAGAAAAAATGAGGCTGTATAGCATTCTGCATCTCTGGCCTTGTTCACAGTGTCTATAAAGAATAATAGAGATGTAGCTGTGCTGTGTTGAAAACCATGTTGTGTTTTAGTTAAAACATTATTTTGCAATAGGTATTGCATTACCTGCTGATGGATACCTCTCTTGAGAATTTTGGATATGGGTGACAAGATGGATATAGGATTGAAATTGGATGGTTCAAAAGAGTTGCCTCCTTTATGGATGGGGGATGATGTGAGATTGTTTCCATATGATAGGTACTTCTGATTTGGATAAAGACTTATTTATAAGGATACTGATTGGGTAAGCAATTGAGTTGGCAGCCAGTTTGAGGTAGTGCGGTGGAAGATTATCAGCTGAGGTGGAGCAGGGTTTTAGTTTTTGTAGAAGTTTCTTAATGGTGTCAGTGGGTATGGGCTGAAATGAAAATAGGGTTTGCATGACATTTTGTTGAGTAAGGGTTTATTAATGACAGGGTTAGAAGTAGTTGATGGTCTAGAGTTGGTATCTGAATAGGTTGAAGGGTGGGGAGAGTCCAGCATTTGGGGTGTTAATTAGTAAGTCTGATATTAATTTTATGAAGTGCTTGTTAAAGTTTTCAACTATTTGTGATGGACATGTCTGATTCTACATATAGGTGTAAGTCATCCTCTCTCTTTTCTTGCTGTTCTATCAATATTTATATCTCATTCTTCTCTGCTTGTCTGCCCATGGACTAACCCCCCAACACACATTTTTTTTTACCCTGTCTCAAGTCAAACTGTTTTTGAAAGGATGTTTACATATCCAACCACCTAGAAGATAGGTGGCTCCATCTTGGGATCTTAAATTTGTACTAGGGAAACTCATAATTTTCCTTAGGAACCTGTTCATGAGGCAGAGTTGAAGTTTCTGTATTGGAAATCAGTGTTGCTCATTGCCCTGACTTCTGCAAGAAGATTATCTGTTACAGGCTGTTACAGTGATTCAACCATATTTCATAGTTCACAAAGATGGGATAACTTTGAGAGTATGCTTAACATGGTTTCAGAGTTTACTTTGAGCCAGGCTATTTATCTCCTTGCTTTATATCCAGAACCAAAAAATGGGAGGAGGTAAAGAATGTTAAACAACATGGATGTCCTCAAGCAACTCAGATACTAAACTGACAAGTCAAAAACTTTCAGGACTTGTAATCAACTGTTTATTTCCTATAAGTAGAAAAAGGGATATTTAGTGTAGAACAGACAACTTCTAAAGTTTTATCTAATGCTATTGCTTTTTGTTACTCTCACCATAACAAGTCACTTCCAGGCAAGGTCAGGGCCCACTCTGCCAGGGATATGGCTACTTCTGTGGCTTTTTGGAAAGGGGTGGACTATAGAACTTGGTCATTTGTGCATACCTTTACTAAGCAATACAGAGTAGAGTCTTTATGTCAGTCCATTGCAGGCTTTGCTAGGAATATTTTCCAAGGGCTCCAGGAGTCTAAACCTTCTTCCACCTCCATTTTTCCTCTAAGCTCTAGTATTTGTCCCATATAGCGTAGGCTACTGTGACTAATCCTCAATAGCCATGCACCACTCAGTTCTAAGAGAATCAGATCAAACTCTGCAGCCTGGTTAACAAAAGCCACTAGGAAAATACTTCTTCAAAGAGGCAAAGTATGTAAAGTATGGTCCAAAAACAAAACCCAGGCCAACTAGCAATGCTTAAGATACTTAATAAATCTTGAAAAACGTTAAACAACAACCACCACCACAAAAACAAAATCCTATTTCACCAACCTCCACTCAACCTACCTAAGCAATCCTAAGCTATTTTGGTCCCCCATAAACAAACTACTACACCCTGACCAAACTACTATTCCCACACCAACAACCAGTAACAATCCAGACATTATAGCCATCCAGTAAAATTCCCAATTTATAAACTCAGTACTCTCTTGCTAAACAAAGCTCACCCACCACCCTCACTACTCCTTCCCCTACCTCATCTAATAACAATGCTATATCCTTATCTTTCCAACCAGTCCCAAGTAGTACCATAAAAATACATACAAAAACTCAAACCAACAGCCTTAGAAATAGACAGCCTACCAAAAGATTGCCTAAATCCTGTATCTGAATATCTGACCTTCCTGGTTTCTATAATAACTAATTCTTAACTGAAAACCATATCCCAGCCAACTGAGAGCTACAATAGCTCTACATTTAAAGCTACTGTCTAACTGCATTGCTTTTTTGCATTTTCTACATTTAAGGTTTGGATATATCCATTAATTTTTGATTTTGGTATTATGATATTACAGTTTGTTGTACTGTAAACTTTGTTTTACCTCAACGTTTTTTTTTTCTTGAAGTTTTAACAATTGTTGGCTAGGGTCAATTAGCAAACATTCCTTTTGCATTCATTGATTGAATAGGAATTAAATCTAGTTAATTAGTGGGAGGATCTGAGAAACAGTTTTCTTATTTAAGGTAGACTGTTTTCTGGATTTTCCCCCACTCACCTACCCAACTCTTGTCATGCTTTTAAATTTGATGCCTTTTTGACTGACCAAACCTACTTTAAATTAGAGTTTGCAAGCCCCTCTCAGTGCTAATTCTACTGGACACTAATAGCTCAAACTGATAAGATACTCTCATTAGACTCTAAGCTCAAGTTAACCTCTGTTTTATATAATACAACTAGTTCTCACTGCAATATTCAGAGTGTTAATCTGAGTTCTGTATTTATATTTTCTGTATTTTCCTTGTTTTGTTTTAACCAAAAGTCAACTATTTGCTTTTTAACTTGGTCTGGAACCTTAGTCTTGTAATTCCCCTCATAGTAGTGGGAGAACTGTGAGTTGCTGCAGGATTGTTTGTATTTTACTTGGTCTGAGGGCCTTAGTCTTGTAGTATAACTCAAAATTGTGAGGGAATTGTGAATTGCTGCAGGATCTGAGCTTCATTAATTATATTTCTACTGCATTTTTCTGCTTGCATTTTACTTAGTCTGGGACCTTAGTCTTATAGTATAACTCACAATAATGAGGGAATTGTGAGGTTCTGTAAGATCTGAACCCCATTTATTACATTTCTACTGCATTTTTTGTTTGTATTTTACATAGTCCGGGAACTTTATTCTTGTAGCATTGCTTACAATAGTGAGAGATTTGTGAATTAATGCGGGATCTGTACCTTATTTATACATTTATACTGCATTTTTACTGTTCATTAAACATATTTCTCTCTAAGTCATCTCCCATAATGTCTGCTGAGCTGTACAACAATAGTTTGCAGTACCCTGTATAAAAGCAGGCAGTTAGAGTTGTTATTGTCCAAATAAAACTTCCTCTGCTATTTTCTCATGTATATAGCTGTGTAGAACAGCTAGTTTGGCCACTGAGAAGCATTTTCCCAAGAGTGCTGTTTTAGAACAATCATAGACCTCTCTTCTCAGCCCAATAACTCTAAACCCAGACTGTACCACCTGACATAGATCAGAAAAAGAAGGAAGTGCACTTTCCTTCTGAATCTGTAGCCAGCCTAATGGAAATGGACATCTTGAGACAATGCAGCAATTGTTTCATGCATACTAACAACCACTTTATTCTTAAGCAGACTGACACAGTATGTGACAGATGTAATTATGCTATGTCTTTGGAGGCAAAGAGGTTGCCAGCAAAACACACACACACACACACACACACACACACACACACACACACACACACACACACACACACACACACACACACTACCCCTACTATGGATCAGACACATAAACTCACATATGCTAAGGCTCGTTAATGTAGTCTACTCAAATGGCAGCAACCTCCCAAACACTCTACAAAGACAACAGTCCCCAGGACACATACAGCCACATCTTACAATGTCTCATCCTCTAAGATCTTAAGGCAAACTGATGCACAACCCAATATATTGGTCATTGAAGACTCTATTGTGAAACTCTCGGATGATCCCCTCTCCAGGCTGTGCAAGGAAACAGTCACAGTCAGTTGCCTATCAAGGGCAGGGATCTGTCAGATCACACATGCACTCAGGATATTGAACCACAACCACCAGTATTACTCTATCATAGTCCATGTGGGTGTTAATGACCTGAGATGTAACTCCCTGCACTATGTTAACAGACATGATATAGCTTACAGATTATGTGTCCCAGGCAGGTATGAACCTAGAACTGAGCAGCATTCTTCTTTGCCCAAAGATGATGCCACAATATAAACAGAAGTTGATTGACTTTTACAATTGGCTTAGTTACTGTTGTCATTCTAAGGTGGTCCAATATTTGACAGCTTGGATGGACATGATCAACTAACCACTCTGCTTTGTCAGTGATGGTCTGCACCTGTTCCCACTACACTTTTATATTTTGGCCAAACTGCTATCCTTCCCTATAGTTCCTGTTTTAGGCAATGACAATCTGATAAATCTTCCAACATAGTAAATTCTGTACAAGATAAACTAAAAGTGTCACTGTTCATTGCAAGGAGTTTCAACAAGAACCTCCACTCCATGGAAGCACTCCTCACCTTGGAGAGTGTTGACATCTGTGCAGTTACTGAAACATGGTTTAAAGCTGCAGAAGACACCCTGAAAGTGCAAGGCTATAATGCCTTCCACACATTTAGATAATCTATTGCACAAGAAGGGACAAGAGGTGGAGGTGTGTCAGTCTACATAAAAAGTAAGCACACCTCAAGAATGGTCAAACAATATGACATGCTTGAGCTACTTGATGTCCAGGTAACCTTAAGAAAAGTCCAATACCATATCCTTGCTGGCTATAGGTCCCTGTCTGTGAAATTCCACCAGACTCCTCGTAGGTACGACAAAGTGCAAAGGCCAAAAAACTCTAAATGCACAGCCAAAAAAAACAACCAGCACACAATGGTCAGTACATCAAAATAATAGATATAGTATTGTATTTTTTACAAATACATATCAAAACTCATTGGTCCTAAACAATTAACAGACCAGTTTTGGCATAAATTGCCTTCATCAGTGTTACAGACCAAATGAAAAGTGCAGATTGAAATACACAAGAGGAACACATATGAAGTTCTCATTGGTTGATTAAAGATATTCATTTAAACCCTGTGAAAACAAGCCCCCCAATCTAATAATCCATGACTTTTCTTTATTATTTAATATGTTGTGCTAACCAGATTTATTTGATCTGTTCTAAACAATTCTGTCAATAACAATACATGTAAATTTTGAGGTAGAATTTTTCTTATTATGTTTAAAGAGTGCATTAGACATATATCCATTCCTAATATCACTCATGTAATGATATATGCATTTTTAAAGGACGATAAGCTTGTCCAATATAGAATGCTGAGCAATTACACAATACAGGATAAATGACACAATCAGAACTACAATTCCCAAAAAAACAAAATTTGAAACACTTGGATGTATTTCTTGTGGAAAATTGTTGTGTTTTATGTACATATCTACATATGGAACAACATCCACAGGGTTGACAACCCTGCAGAAAACCTCCAGCCACCATTGTTTGTCTAACAATATCCAAAGAAATATTTTTCTGTTTGTAATGACCAAACCAGTTCTCCAATGTTTTATCCCTACGGTATGAAAACAAACATCTAGCTGGTAATAACTCACTTAACATCTTGTCTGATAATCAAGTGTCCTAATGTTTTGGTATAATATTCTTAAAAAAGGGAGTACTATTGCAAAAACTGTAATTAACTTCAATTTATTGTCAATGATTTTTGTATCTCTATGTTGCAACAACTTTCTGTCGTCTGACCCAGGATAACCATACTACAAACTTGAATGTACTGGAGTCACTTGCAATTCAGCCCAACACCATATTTATGGTGATTTCAACTATCCCACCATAAATACACAACCACTAACATGCAGGCTCAAAGATTCCTCTATTTTGTCAATGCAAACACCCCAGAACAGTTAGTTTTTCACACCTCCTAGGGGTGCAAATATCCTGGATCTGGTACTCTGGTTCTGAGGAAACATTTTACTCCCCCCTTGTGTAATGTCCTCACTGGTCAGATCAGATCATAAAGAAGTAACCCTTGAAATAAATATAAAGGCTAAACTCCCAGCAAACTCCAGAACCTTTTAGAACTTTTCCAAGGCTAACTACCTCTTACTAAGTGAGGGCCTAGATACATTCCAAGCCCCCTAAATTAAGACAACATGATGGCCTTTGTGGAAGTGTTTATGGAAGCCTTGAACAAGCTTGTAAATAACTGCATAGAAACAGCAGTCCCAAATCAAAGTAAACTTAGAACAAACTCCAAAAAGAAGCTCCCTTGGTGGACCCCCACTATAAATAGGTTATACAACAAAAGAAAAAAATCCTTGTCCAAAGATATGAAGGGTAATGCCCAAAAGACAAAAAACTCCCTCATCAGTCTCAACAAGCAACTCAAGGGACTAATCAAGTCCACCAAAGGAAACTTCAAGACAAAATTAGCCTTCTAGGCTAAGGATAACCATAAGGTATTTTTCAGTTATGTACACACCTTTAAAAGGAACACTCCACAGTTTGCTGAACTAATAGTAAATAGAACTTCCTATGCCAACTATCAGTAATGAACAGGTGCTCACTTCACTCTCCAGAGCTAAAAACACTGCATCAGTGGGTCCTGATAATATCCATGGATACCTCCTAAATAGTTTAAAACATGATTTCTTAGGCTCACTAGAATCTCTATGCAACTATAGCCTCCAGACAGGCTTCATCCCTAGGGACCATCAACAGACCCAGGGAACTAAATACTCATACTTGTCTTATATGCAAGGCCATGGAAAGAATTATTACAGACCTGATAAACAAAGACACAGGAAATCTTCAAACACTGGAACCATCAAATCTTGGTTTTGTAAAGGGAAGGTCAAGCCTATTAAACTTGGTGGACTTTGAGAAGGTCACTAGAGCTATGGACGAGGGCAAAATGGTACATACTGCCTACCTTGACCTAGCAAAGACATTTGACACAGTACCCTCACTTGGGTATTATAGACACACTCACACATTTAGACATTAATCCCTTTGTCACCTGATGGATAGCCAAATGGCTCACAGATAGGACACATGAAGCTAGGGTGGGAGAATCCACCAACACCAAGATGCTTATTACAAGTGGTGTCCAACAGGGCTTGTTACGGAGACCTCTCCTATTTGGAATGTACTACTATGAAGCCAAGGTAAATGTAGAGGGCCTTTGGCTTTGGCTGACCAGATTTACTGACAACTGCAAACTGGGTGCAATCATTGAATCCTTAAAAGATAGTAAAAGAAAGTAAGGGCATGGCATCCAGTTCTTAGGAGGTCATAGTTCCTCTGTTTTCAGGCCTCATTAGATGAATAATCAAGTACACTGCACCCTTTGTAGTATACATGACCAGGCATTTGCAACAAATGGAGTGGCCACAGAGGCTCCTCACTAAATGAATACCAGGTATAAATAGTATGTGGACCATCTCAAAACCATATCCCTGTACTGTACTGAGGGGTGATCTATGCCTAACCTACAAGGCATTTTCAGATCGAGCCCTGATGAATCTGCTACACATTTGTAAAACAAGCAGCACTAGAATTACCCTATCTAAGGGTTTATCCCTCATCTGTGACATAAAACATGTTGGAGGGATAGGTAAGTGTAGCAGAGATTACCACTTCCCTGGAACAGACTCCCCATTCATGTGACACATAACTCTTCCCTAAGCCTATCCAAATACAATTTGGACCAGTGGATGGGAAACTAAAAACTCACCCTTGGCTTGTTGCCTGTGGCCCTTATGTACAAGGCAATTTTTAGATTACCTAAGACACAGACATATAACAAAGCTGTTGTAGCCCATGGGCATTTATAATTGGGAAATTTGGGACATGAATGGCTAGGCTGAAAAAGGCTCTGGGGCCATTAATCTAGTAACATCCTATGATCTGGAAGAAATCTTTCATAATTTTACTCCACAAAGATGAAAATTCAACTGACCTATCCAGCTATAGACCCATAGCTATACTACCACCACTATCAAAAATATTAGAAAAATGAATAGACTCCCAGCTCCTCAAATATCTTAGCTCCCTCTCTAAAAAGCATAGTACAACCATGCAGCAACAGCAGAAA
The DNA here is from genome assembly GCF_019279795.1 of Protopterus annectens. Lineage (NCBI taxonomy): Eukaryota > Metazoa > Chordata > Ceratodontiformes > Protopteridae > Protopterus > Protopterus annectens. The sequence goes on along the minus strand of NC_056746.1, from coordinate 783,788,641 downwards.
AATATGTTCCATTAATAAATCTCTCCTAGCTAGAAGTAACTCAAAACCTTTGTCAGAAACTCAGTCTATTATCACTGTGTCTCAAAACTGTGGAACTGTATCACAATCCAGTTAAAGCTTACAGAAAACAGCAGATGCTTTAAAAGTCTGCTAAAACAGCAACTACAAGGTACTTGGCTCTGTTCTTGCTCCATACACAGATAATTTCCAATTTGAAAGAAAATAGAAGCTGCAATACATCTAACAAAATGATAGCTGCTGTGTGCTAAATACCCATATGGTGATTATTACTCTTTCCCTGCTATCTACTACTGTAACCATTTAACTGATTATATTTCTTAGCTACCTACTCTTACTTAGTCCTCATTGTACCATGACTTAATAATTTTAATTATTTTGCTATCTAGTGTCTGGCAGTTGGCTTAGAGGTTTAAGGAGCTCTTAACAAGCTGTTTCCTGTGGACCAGTGGTGCAGGCTTTAATTACTTTGGCCTCTGTTGGCTAACAGTGTGACTCTGAGCAAGTCACTTAACCAGACAACACTCCCGGGCTGAGTGTGGAAAAGATCCATGGAAATCAATGCTCTACCTCAGAAAACAAATAGTAATAAAATAAAATAATAAAATAAATGTCAACCCAAATCTCAATCTTTGTCTTTCCTTGTTTTTCTTTGTACTTCTGTCTGCTAAAATCTGATGCAAATGCACAGGCTATCTCTTATTTCCTCTTCTTCCTATAGTCTCAGATTGTTTAATGCAAGATTAGCATTAATCATCTGTTACAGCTAATTATGTTTAAAAAATGTAAATGTAACCAAGTTGAAAATATATACAATTATGGAAAGTGAAAATGTAATGTATATTGTCTATTTATGTGAATACTGGAGCTTTTCTTCCCACACCTCCTATGAAAAAGGGAATCTGTTACCGTCAGACCTTCACAGTCGACAAAAATAAATAGTACAATGGTGTTAGAGCACCTTCTCTCCATCCCCCTTCTTTTTGTTGAGTTTTATATCGGGGCATGAATATTTAAATTTTCCTTGGCACATACTTAACTGGCAGGGCTCTACCCTGTCTTGCTATGAGGCAAGAAAGCTCTGAATGGCACCCTAACCATGGATTTTATACTGTTCTCCTCAAGCTTTACAGCAGTTAAGACTTAGGGAAGGTGCCCTTTAGCTTAGAAAGCTGGCATGGTATGTCCTGTTTAGCTTAGGTTACTGTAAGTATGATCTGTATGAGCATATCCTGTTACGTAAATCTACTAACTCAGGTGTACTATCTCTCCTATTCCTGTTTCAATTTTTTATTATTTTCAGTATTTGGTATACCTTTCATTTAATTTTTTTTTTCACTTTTTGTTTTAATTTACTCCTAGTCAATCTGTGAATTCCTCGGAGGGTAATAGTATTTTATTTATTTATTATTAATACATATAATAATACATATAATACATATGTTTAACTTTCTTCAAACAAATGACTATTTTATGGTTTAAAATGTGCTGATATGCAACTTTTAGCAGATGAACTGCATATTTTCCCATTGTTGGATTTTAGTTTCACCTAAAATTAGATTATTTTATATTTTAATAATTGTGAGTTCAGTACTTTCATTTGGTTGTAGCACCAATTAGAACTTTTTACGAAAAGATAGCTTATAGAGAATCCAAAAGGAAAAAACTCTTTATTATCTAAAGTATCAAAGAATTAAAGAAATATATCCAGCTCTTCAGTAAACCAATATTTAATCTCTTTTCATGTTAAGAGATGTGAAGGCATAACCAAACATTAACAATTTCTTTTTATTCTCTGTCAAATAATGTTTATGATCAAATATATGACATCCTGTAATTGCAAGTCACCTTAGAAGGAACACTATATGAATATAAATTGTATTAGTTCAAATGTATATACCAAACGTATGCATAATGAGTCAAATGTAATTAAAGTCCATTAAATTAATTTAAATACAGCAAATTCAAGCTATTTATTCAGGTCTTTAAGTGTATCGTCGATAAAACTGACTCCATTGCTGTTAAGAAACCTAGCAGTTTTCTAAATGCAAACTATTAGTCACCTGCAAGAGCTATTTGACCTTTGTATTGTCTAATAACTTATTTAATAAAATTCTACCTTTCCTTGCAGCAAGACCAGGGATCTAATAAGTGTCATCCAATGTATAAATATTAGTTGGTATCCTGTAATGAACAGTGAAATTATTTTAGCCCGGCACACTAAGAATTTGAGGAAATCAGAGTTTTGTGCATTCCATAAGTATATATTCATCGTAAGAGGAGATGTCGGTATTCTCCTGAGACAAATATACTTGTCAGTGGTTAAGTCCTGGAACAGAAACATGCCTAAAACTAATGCAGTAGGGTGGAACTACAAGCTTAGATGACTTGCTAAGCAAATGCAGTGAAATGGTCAGTCTGGAATCTACAAAGCAGTTGATATTTAGTAGTACGTGCAAAAGTTAAGAAGTTTGAATCATTTTCCATGTTTACATTTATAATACAAAAAAAAGAATGTGATCCTGTCACATTGGGGATGCCAAATGAAACTGAGGTGTTAGTAAAAAATGACATTAAAGCATGGTAGTTAATATGAAGGCATTCTGTGATGTATTTGCTTGGTAATGCAGTTATGGATATAAGCAAGATTTTCATATCTACACACAATATCAGTAACACTGTGTGTCCTACAGATGAACAAATGATGCCATCTTATATAACAGTATTAAATCAATGCTTCCTACAGGAACATACTCATCAGGAAATTCAAGTTGCTGTGTAGCCTGTAAATGCATACTCATCCAAACTGCATTGTTTCCTTTACTCTTTTTTTTTTAATTTCTCTAAGTCTTTTGGGTTTCCTAATACTGTAACTGGAATGGACCTCATTCCTAAGAGAAAGTATGATTAAAGTTCATGAAATTAGTATTGTTTCAATCTTTGATGTTAGCCAAAAGTGCTCTTTGCAGCACCAGCAATGTGCCCAGTAATGACTTCTTCTGCAAATTATATGGTGTTACATGTATCGGTAACATATCCCAATACCATTGTAAATTCTTTTTTTTTTTGTAAGACCCATTGCTCCTACTACTACTGGAACTGTCTGGCTATCCTTCTTCCACATTGCCTTTATTTCTGCCTGCAAATCCTGGTATTTTATGACTTTGTGTCTCTCTATATGTAAGACACTGTAGTCACTGGGTGTAATAATTTCAATGATCAATGCGACTTTTGTCTTCTTTTCCTGGACTACTATATTTGTTTTTTTCACATCTGTTTTTTGAACTGTTGGTAATGGATGATCCCATGTGATATAAACTTTGTCATTTTCTATAATTCTATAGGGCTCATATTTCCAGTATTTTTCAGCTGCTTTAATATTATAATATTCACAAAATCCACAATGAAATAGTCTTGCCACATTATTATGCCTTTCAGTATGCAGTTCTTCTGCCATTAGTATATCACAGTCAGAAACAAGATGTTACTGTTTCCAGTTTTGTTTAACAAAACCTACATTTGTCTGTTTCTCCCACATGTTCAGTGGACGTTGTAAACCAATGTGTACATAGACCACTGTCTTTGGCCACCAATATTAAAATTTCATCTTTTGGTTTAAATTCACCTCTCCTTAACCATTCCTTCATTTCATCCTGATGAACATAAGGTTGCTTGAAGAAATTTCTATATTTGCAACTGTATTTATGCATTTTCCACATTTCTTGCCTTCTTATCTGATCCTTCACCTTATATTCTTTCTTTTGTTTTTTGGCACATTCAGTTGCTACCTGATATTTATCTACTTCTGGTTTGATTTCTAATTCCACTTGACACCGGCATGCTTCTGCTAAACTTAGCAGGGAGCCATCTTAGTCTTATTCTGCTCATGTTTCTAAACTTTCACTGTTTTTGGGTCTTATGAGGTTAGTAGATATGTATGCAGTCCAATGACTGCAGATCTGTACATGGAATAATTTTTAAGGAGGCCCATACCTCCTTCAAAATGGAGAATATATAGTCCTGGGTACACAATGATTTTTATAATCATTTGATGTTTTCCTGTGAAACCTATCCAACACCTTTTGAGGCCAGTCAATCACTCCAAAACTGTAAGTTAGGACAGGAAGATTAAATTGGTTTATAGCTTGGACTTTGTACATAGATGTCAACGCTGTTTTCAGTATTAATTTTAGTCTTCTAAAACATTCCTTACTAAGTTTTATCTGCATTTGTTCATGTTTTATTGTTGATCCTTCATCAATTCCTGAATATTTATACACTCCCTCTTGCTCAAGTTCTTTTATATCATATTCCTGTCCCAAACTGATGTTTTCTTGGTGCTGCAGCTTTACTGCTTTAAAGGTTGCTTTTCCACATTTATCAAGACCAAATAACATTCTTATATCATCTGAAAATGTTTTGACCACTTGTAGTTGTGCTTTCAGTTTCTCATCTGATGAACTATACAGTTTTAAATCATCTACAAAAAGAAGATGATAAGTCTTTACACTTTGTTATTGTCTGGGAACCAAAAAGTAACCATGACCTAATCTGTTAAGTAGACAGATTAATGGGTTAAGGGCAAGGCAAAAGAGCAGTAGTGACAGAGAGTCACCCTGGAATATCCCCCTTTCGATTTTAATCCCTGGAATAATACTTTGCCCTTTATCATGGCTTAACTACAAAGTAGTTTGCCTCTGTTTCATGGTCACTGTAATGTAATTGATCAGTGTAGGGTGTATCTTATACATTTTAAGCACTCTCTAATCCATGAATGTGAGATACTGTCAAATGCCTTTTTGTAGTCTTTCCATGCCATACTTAGATTCTTCCCTCTTTTACAGTTCCCCGTTATCACTTTATTTAACAACAAATGATCCTTTCCCCATATGACTTTCTTCTGTTACCCTTTTATTCTGTTGCCATCAGTGAATTTTTCTTCCCTCTTTTTTAATTTCTCCAAGTCTTTCGGGTTTCTAATACCATGACGGGAATGGACCCCATTCATAAGTCAACGCATGATTAAAGTTCATGAAATCAGTATTGTTTCACTTTTTGATATCAGAAGTGCTCTTTGCAGCACTAGCAGTGTGCCCAGTAATGGCTCCTTCTGCAATTTGTACAGAGTTACATGCATTGGTAATATATCTAAATATGATTGTAGATTATTTTTTATAAGACCTGTTGCTCCTACTACTATTGGAACTGTATGGGTATCTTTCTTCCACACTGCTCTTGTTTCTGCCTGCAAATCCTGATATTTTATGACTTTATGTCTCTCTGTATGCAAGACACTGTAGCCACTGGATGTAGCGATTTCAATGATCAATGCTACTTTTGTCTTCTTTTCATGGATCACTATATCCGGTTTTCTCACATCTATCTTTTGAACTGTTGGTAATGGGTGATCCCATGTGATGTAGACTTCATCATTTTCTGTGATGCTTTGTGGTTCATGTTTCCAGTGTTTTCAGCCACTTCAGTACCATAATGTTTACACAATCTCCAATGCAACAGTCTTGCCACATTATTATGCCTTTCAGTATGCAGTCCTTCTGCCATCATGTCAGTATATCACAACCAGCAACAAGGTGTGCGACTGTTTCCAATTCTGTTTTACGAAGCCTACATTTGTCTGTTTCTCCCGCATGTTCAATGGACTTTGTAAACCAATGTGTATGTAGCCCACTATCTTGGGCTGCCAATATTAACCTTTCATCTTTTGGTATGAATTCACCTCTCCTTAACCATTCCTGCATTCGGTCCTGATCAACATGAGATTGTTCTAGGAGTTTTCTATACTTGCAACTATATTTATTCATTTTCCACATTTCTTGCCTTCTCATCTAATCCTTCACCTTATATTCTTTCTTTTGTTTTTTTTTATTTTTTTTTTTTTTGCACATTCAGTTGCTGCCTGATTTTTTATTTACTTGTGGTTTGATTTCCATTCCCACTTGACGCCGATGTGCTTCTGCTAGACTAAGCAGCAAAGTCATCTTAGATTTATTCTCCTCATTTTTCAAAACTTTCACTGTGTTTGGGTCTTGTGAGGTCAGTAGATATGTGTGCAGTCCCACAATTGCAGATCTATGCATGTAATCAATTACAAGGAGGTCCATACCTCCATTGGAACGAGGAATATATAATCTTGCTAAGCAGTGATTTTTATAAATCATTTGGTGAGCATGAAGCATTCTTCTTGTTTTCCAGTCTAATCTTTCCAACACCTTTTGGGGCCAGTCAATCACTCCAAAACTGTAAGTTAGGACAGGACAAGCAAATTGGTTTATTGCTTGAAATTTATTCCTAGATGTCACCACTGTTTTCAAAATTAAATTAAGTCTTCTAAAATTTTCCATACTAAATTTTATTCACATTTGTTCATGTTTTATTGTTGAACCTTAATCAATTCCCAAATATTTATACACTCCCTCTTACTCAAGTTCTTTTATATCACATTCTTGTCCCAAACTGATGTTTTCTTGGTGCTGCTGCTTTCCTGCTTTAAAGGTTACTTTTGCAGATTTACCAAGACCAAATGACAGTCTTATATCATCTGAAAAAGTTTTGACTACTTGTAGTTGTGCTTTCAGTTCCTTATCTGATGAGCTACAGAGTTTTAAATCATCAACAAAGAGAAGATGAGAAGTCTTTACACTTTGTTATTTTCTAGGAGACAAATTATAGCCATGACCTAATCTGTTAAGTAGACAGCTTAATGAGTTAAGGCCAAGACAGAATAGCAGTGGTGACAGAGAGTCACCCTGGAATATCCCCCTTTGAAGTTTTATCCCTGGAATAATAATTTGTCCTTTATTATGGCTTAATTCCAAAGTGATGTGCCACTGTTTCATAGACAGTGTAATGTATTCGATCAGTGTAGGTTGTATCTTATAAATTGTAAGCACTCTTTTATCCATAAATGTGGGATACTGTCAAATGTTTTTTTGCAGTCAGTCCATGCTATACTAAGATTCTACCCATTTTTACAGTTCTCTATTATGACTTTATTTACCCACAAATAATCATTTGTTCCATTTGATTTCTTTTATTACCATGTTGTTCAATTGCCATAATTGAGACTATAAACTCTGTCAGCATCAATTCCGGTGTATAGTTTATATGTCATCAGAAGGCAGGTTATTGGTCTATAATTTTTAGGGTACCTTGCAGGTTCACTCTTACGTAGGAGCATTGTTTTTCCTGTTGTTAGCCAGGTCGGTATCTGTTCGGTGTGCACATATAGATTGTTCTTACTCATGGCTAAATCTTCATCCAAAAATGTTAATACTTTTAACCAGAAGTTAGATACTGCATCTAAGCCTGGAGTTTTCCAACTGGAGGCATTTCCTAACTTTATTTCAATCTCTCTGGCTGTTACTTCATCCCCTTTCATATCCTGTGCCTTTCAATTTCTTATTCTTTCTTTTACTTCTTCTGTCCATTCAGCATCTTTGTTATGTTCCACAGGATTTTCATAAATACGTCTCCAAAATGTATCTATTGCTTCTTTTTTGGTGGTCTTTCAATTCCTTTTACCTTGTTTCCTAATTCTCTATCAAACATATTTGGGTCATCAATAAATTACGTATTTTGTGCATTTCCTTTATATTTATCTGTGCATCTTAGTTTTTCTGCATGTGCTGATATTTTTAGTTTATTATTTTCGAAAGTGCATGATAAATCCTGATCTGTTATAATACTGTGCATTGCTTTTATCATGTCTATCTTTCTGAGTATTTTTGTTGATATGTTCCCTCTTCTATACTCTTCTAACAGTGACACTTCTTGCCTTAATTGCATTATAGCTTTCTCTTTTCGGTACTTCCATGATGGTATTTGATTTCTCCCCTTCCTTTCCCTTACTACATAGTTTCTTCTTGTGGTAGAATTTTATTTGTTATTAATTTAGCTACACAGTAATATGTCCTGTTTACTTCTGTTATATTGCATAGATCTCTATGGACGGTCCTAATTACTGTGTTTGTTTGTTTTATCAAACTTCTGACTTTTTGGGTTTGATTGACCTTCTCCAGTTTATTTCTTTCATTGATCTTAATGTCTGTCTAGCTCTATTAAATCAAGCAACTCTACTCTTAGCTCCTTTTCTTCTAAACTGAGAGCACATTGTTTGTTCTCCATTTCCTGTGAGCATTCTGTATAAAGTTCTATAGCATCTTCCTGTGGCACATCCTCTTCAATTTCAACCTGTGTCATCCATTGCTCTGTCATATGGGAACTCGCTAGCCTATCACTCTTTAACATTGACTGCACCTGAGTTGCCACAGTTTCCTGTTTGTTCCCTTGCTGTCCAGCTTCAAGTGAACATTTATACTGTTTTCCTCAGATTGTAGTAGTCATCCATAGAAAACATTACAATGGGACAATTGGACATGAGTAGTTGGAGTGTTTGCTACAGTTTATTAAAATGTGAAATATTTCATATATTTGCAGTAGTAAAACAAACAAATAAAAAAAAGAGTATAACACCACCATGCCAGGGGAACAGAAGTAGTAGGAGCTAAAAGAAAAATAACACTGACATGGGCAAGACACACAGATAAAGGTACTCCCATTGCATGATGGACCAAGTTGACAGCTAAAATCTGATGTGATTTGCTGGGAATGCAAAGTGAACCCTCAATGTATGATGTAGAGGGCTGCAGTTGTTAAGGAGTCTTTGCAAAGTTTTGAAATATGCAATACATTTTCATATTTGCATTGATTATGCAAAAAATGAAGCGTGATACAATCATATTAGGGGTGGTGCATGCTGTGAAGAAAATGAAAACACTGTCATCTGTCTTAGCATGTCTGGCAGGAGATTTGTGTATATTCTCAGATTAACTTGTATTGTATGTCAGCATGTCTAATTGTGAAAACATACATTTTTAAAATGTTGAATATTTCCCTGTTAAATGTTTAACAAATCTGTCAGTGTTTTGATGCATTTGTAATTGCACATGTTTGTGAGGGAGATTGTAAAGTACAAACTGTCTGTGGGGAATCAGCTGATCAGTAGCTGATAACATTAGAATGTTCCTGGTTGCTGTGTGATTATTTGAACAGATGATTGACAGGAAAAAGAACTTTTTCAAACAGCTGATTATTATTTTTAAAATAAGACAGTTGAGACTGTTAACCTGGACTATAAAAGAGATTGCTGATGTCAGTTGAAGGGCAGTTAGTTAAGAGCTGCAGTCAGTTACAGTGCTCTGCAGTGGATTCCCAAGAAAAAGGACTCACCAAAAACTGTAAGGCTGCCTTTGCTTTGCTGTTGTGTTTTAGACTAGATCAGGGACAGTATTCTCTAGTTAGAGTAGGAAAGTTTAGTTATTTAGATAGAGTTTTTCTAAGATGATGGACTTCTATCTTACAGTTTAATTTTATATTTCTGGTGATTGAATTCTATCTAGTGTTTACTGAAAATTATTAATTTACATTCTTACAATAATTGTACTTATTATTAAATATTTCTCATTACTTTACATTGTGGCTGGACAATCAGTGTGTTCTTGAGAGATTAGAGAGTGTTTGTACCTGTTTGATAATCCCCAGGTCACCTTGAATGCCCGGTTTCTTCTGATCATAGCTATCATTTATTTTGATATTTAATTTTTAATAAGTAATCACCCTTTGAAGGGCATGTAGACCTGTCTGACTCTGTTGACAGTATTTACTATTTGTATTGGGGAGGGGACAGGCTGGAAATCTGTGTCATGCTTCCCATAAGTGTTTGACTGTGTGAGATTTGAATTTATTTTGAGTATGAGTGAGTCAGAGGTCTTAAACTGGCACACATTGCTCTGAAGTGTATAATAAGGGACTACATTTGGGGTGGACAGAGGTATTAAGTCCAGTCCCAGGAAATCAAATGTGTTCCTGCTGTGCTCTTAAGGGAAATTGTGGAATTTTACTCTTGTGTGCTCTGCGTTCTGGTGTTTTTCATGATGCTCCCACACTGGTGTTAGTGGTGAGGATTGAGAGTCCTTAATTATTGACCCGGGTTTTAAGTGGGGGACAGAACATTATTGGTGGCAGTCTGGTGGGATATTAACTGGACATCACATATGCAATATGTGTGTAAGTTAAAGATTGCTATCAAAACATGGTATGTAATGTGAAGTCGTCAAGAGATATGTTTGTTTTGTAAAGCAGTTATGACTACTAACATTTTCAAAGCAGAATGAATACTGTAAAAACAGTGTGGCCTACAATCCAACAAATCCTGCTATCATATACGCATCATTATGGCACAAAATTTTGATGCTCATAGTTGCCATCTAACATGCATGATTTTGTAGATTATTAGTATTGTTTTAAAATATTGTGAAAATATGATATGCATAACTTGCACTGATTTTACAATATTACAAAACAGAGTCCTACACACCCTTGTAATTTATCAATGGAAATCTGTTGAAAAAAATGATTCACTGATATATTGCTGTAGCTTGTACACTTTCAGAAATATGACCTTTTGTTTGACAATAATACTGGTATTTTTTGTTGAAAAAATACTATTTTCTTTCAAAAATTTGCAATATAAATTCATTGTCACTAACTTTTTGCTAACACTATTGTGTAGCCCATCATCCAGCAAACCACTATTACATTTTGCACTGTTTTGTAACTCACAGCATTTATGACATATTATAAATCATGAGGTGTGCTCTTAATAAAGGATTTGGGAGAAAGCCCCTCAGGAAGAGCATAGTTTTCTAGCTTAAAGATTTCAGAGAGCTAAGAGATTAATTATAGTCCACTTCCTGCTGAGCAAGATTGAAGGAGTTAAGACGCACTGTTCTGCCAGTAATACTTGCCATTTAACATTCACAGTTTATAGGTTCATATTGTTTTTTCAAAATATTGTGAAATTATTGTTTGCATAATTTGGATAGATTGTGTAGTATCCTAGGAGCAATAAGCTTCCATTTCTTGTAACAAATCATTGAAAGCTGTCCAAAAGATGATCAATTCTCCCACTGATACTGCAGATCTATCCTAAACACTTTCAGTGATATAGCTCTATGTTTGACCATATTTAGACAATGTCAGAGACTTCTATACTGTACAATTTATGTAATGAAAAATCAAGTTAATAGCAAATTAATATATCTATCAGAGTATCTAAATTATTGTTGTGAAATAAAAGTAATGAATGTATGTATATACTCTATAGAATTAAAGCCAGAAAAAAATAAGAGGTAGCAGGCAGTGCTATATAAAATTGTATTTAAAATCAAGTACCAAACAATAAAACAATATAATTACATTGTATGAGGAGGCATGAGTCAGATTCAACAGGTAAAAACTATAAAATGTTTAAGTAAAGCTTTCTTTAAAATTGCTAAAGCAATATTTAATGACACAGCAGAAAACCAGCTTTTGTCCATGCAGCCTGTACAGTCAACAGACCAAACCAACAAAATACAATCCATAAAAAAACGGCACATGTAGGATCAACAATCCCAAACATGCAGTCAAATGCTGTTTGTTTTGGAAATTTAGTACAAAAAACAATAAAAACAAAGACACTTCTAAAACTTTAATATACAAACGATAAAACAACAATTAAGCACTTTCGTCCCTATCACAAACATGACTTCTTCAGAACCATATATACGTCTTAAAAGATAGTTTAAATATCCTTCCCAATTCATGTATGGGCATTAACCAATCACAAATCAACTGAATTTTTAAAAAGCCGATTACTAGTAGCAATTTAATTAAGTTAATGAAATGAAATACTTATCCTGAAAAAGACATATGTAAACATAAAAATGCAATAGAAACTATAAAAATTTCAAATAGTAATACATAATACACCCTAAACTATAGTAGACCTTATTTTTAGTTAGAAATTGGGGCAAAAGAAACTTGATCATTCAAGCCACAACCCCAAGTAGCACCAAGCTTTAATTGCCAAATCAATTTTCTTTGCTTTAATTTTAGTTCCCAAGATCCTACCCTCACATCATTGAGCACAAATTCTAGGAGACCAAACTGACAACAATATTACATTCCAAAATGTGCTTAAATGATGCATTATTAACACTGTTTCTTGAAATGGCATACAAATGTTCATATATCCTTTTTCTAAATATTCTTTCAGTCTTCCCCACATATAATTTGGAACAAAACATACAAATAGCTAAATACACAACTTCTTTAGTGCCACAATTCCTGGAGGTGAGATATATCCTATGAGGAAATTGTCAAAAAACATATGATGTTCCAAAATATAGGTGCATTGCTTACATGCCCCACATTTTTGCATACCTCTACAGTATTTAATATTAACATTTAAAGGATGCTCAAAAAAGTATTAACAATTCCTTGCAGTCTTAAAAACAAAATTAAGTTTACCACCAAGTGTCTTAAAAATCTCATCATTCACCTTTAAAATATTCCAATTATTACAAACAATTTTTTCCATTTTATTTGAACAAGAATTAAAGGTGAAAACTAATGAGTTGGTGTAGTCATTTCTTTCTTGAATGTTCAGTGTCTCCTTAATTTCATGGGTCTTATGAGCAACTCTCAACAAAGGTACCACAACCTTTAACAATTGAATATCTCCGGTAAAGTTTTGACACAGTCACAATTTTCCCTCTTAGAACATTGTTTGACTTCCAGCACAATGCCTGGACTTCACTGATGTGGTTCTTAACTTGAAACTATTTACTAGGAACATGATATTAGGAACGTTGTTCCCAAATTCTTCAGGTACATATACTTTTAAGAAGCCTAGTATTTTTCAGCCGGATTTAGATCCTGTTCTTGAAGTTTTTTCTAAATAAATGTGAGTCTGACTTATTTTTGTTGTTTTCACAGCCAGGTGGCCCCCAAGAAAAGGTTTCATATTTTGCCTAATGTGGAGAGGAAAACCCTAAAGGATTTGTATAATGATTTTGATATAATTATCAAACCGACAGACAAAGGGGGTGCTGTTATTGTCATGGACTCTTCATTCTATATAAATGCCATTGCAACATGTTGTCCAATGGTGCTATGAACGCATTAATATTGATTATATTTGGACTTTGCAGTATACTATTTTTTCCACTATACGAGATTTAGACAACTTTTTAATTACAGTAGAGTTTCCACAATGTTTAATGGTAGAGAACCCTGTTGCACCAATCTTTCAGGGTCTATCCAAAATACACAAGGATTTACATAGATCACAATTTAGACCCATAGTCTCAGGGAGAGGGTGGCTGTCTAAACCTTTCTCTATTTATTTTGCTAGACAGCTATGGGCAGTATTAGACAAGGTTACAACAGTCCTCAGGGACATCAAGCAGGTTTTGGGTGATCTTTATAATTATGTCAGCCAAGGCCCTGACCTTAGTAGTTGTTTGATGGTCACTTTAGATGTGGAGTCACTGTTTACAGTGATACACAATTTGGAAGGGCTTCAGATGACCAGGGCTTTTCTGAGGCTGTACAGTGGATTTGACAGCAAACATATAGATTTAGTTTGCTTGTTTTTAGAAGTATTGTTGGACAATAACATTTTTATGTTTGAAGATAATTGTTATATTCAGAGGGCTGGCATAGCTATTGGCATGTCGTGTGCCAATAGCTATGCCAACATGGTTTTAGCCTTCTGGGATCAAGAGTATTTATTGAAAGGTAATGTTTTTGCCACATATATGGCCATTTATAGATATTTATTTGTTATGGAGAGGGAGTGAAGAGCAGTTAAATTACTTTATTTCTTACCTGCATACTGCAACATTGTTCTTGAAATTTACTAGTCATTACCCCAGAGATAGGAGAATGTTCCTTGACATCTCTATCTCTATAGACACAGAAGGTGTGTTCAGTACAGGATTGTGTAGGAAACCCTGTAAGAGAAATGCTGTTCTGCAATGAAGGAGTATGCATCCCCCATATGTACATAGAAACATTCTTAAGGGTCAGGGGATGTGGGTTTCAAGGCTAAACAACACCAATGAAGGATTTACTAAAGATTTGATGTCTTTGAAGAATGATTTTGTGACTAGGGGTTATAGGCATCAGTAAGTGGACTCTATGTGCAAGGAAGTGTTGGATATGAGGTCCAGCAGGGTGAGACCCTATTTTTAGGGAGATAATGGTAGTGTTTCTAGTATAGCTGTGACTGGTGCGTTGGATGAGAGGACATGTGATAATTTGGTTCCTATGACTTTGACACATGCTAGTGACATTAAGAATGTATGTGATATCATTAGGACAATTGGCCTATTTTGGCAGCCGATGGTAAAGATACAGTTGGGGAAGAACCATGGTTTAGGTATAAGAAAAAAAAAATCCCTTAAAAGACAACTATGCTATAGAACAACTCAACCATGGGCTAGTTTGTGTTCTGCTGATTTTGGCACCAGTCATTCCAGCAGATATCATTTTGTTCTTATGTTGATACTTCTAACACCTTCGTACATCCTATCTCTGGGGTTGTTTTTACATTTAAGGTTGTTGCAGATTATCAGACTACTAATGTAATTTACTTAGCTACCTGCACATCATGTACCTCTTTTTATGTGGGCAAAACTAATCTCCCATTTTTTGAAAGGATAAGGGAGCATGTATATAATATTCAAGTAGGTGATTGTAGGAATGTTCTGGCCAGGCATGTTATAGACTCTAGGAGCTCTCATACATTTAGCTTTAAAGCTATAGAAAATGTTAAACAATGTTCATGTTTGGGAGATTTTAAGAATTTTACAGAAAGCAGGGAGTTATGCTGGATTGTTGAACTTCAAGCAGAAAAGACACCTGGTCTTAATGGTAGGGTTTCTTTAAAGTCAATACCGAAATATAGGGATTTATTTAAATGATGTTTTTAATTCATTGATTTATTCTGTACAATTGGATGATGTTTGCTACTGGTGAAAATGTTATTGGTCTTCTTTTTTATATATGATGTTATATTGCCTTGATTTACTGTTGTCTGAAGAAGCACCTGTTGGTGTGAAAGTACTTATCCATTTTTGTCTGGTATTAAAGCTATATTTATTTTTACCTGCTTTTACATTTTTATTTAGCCATTTTTAGTTCTGCTGTGTTTCTGTTGTTGTTATTTTATACAACAGGGTAATTCAATAAACTCTACACTTAGCGATTCTCCATGTAGGAATAATGTTGTGGCCTGAGCATGGAATATGGCCACTGAGTGATCCAGCAAACAGGTCTGGGGCTGTGCACGAGCGTGTGGACACTGTGCAACCATAGAGGTGTCTCCAGAATGCAAATCACCTCATCTGCTGGTGAAAGCCATGCAATGAGGGTGATTTTGTGATCCAGGAAGCAAACAGGCATCCATGTAGGTGCCATGTCTGCAGGAAAAATTTACAGTTAGAAACCATGTACCAGACTATAACATTTAAGCAGAGGCTGTAACAGCCCAAATAAAGGGTTGTATATGTGACAGTAGCCATTCAAATGGCCAAATATATGGCCATTGACATGAAAAATTAATCCACTATATTAAAAATTAATCTTTTTTTTAAATATATATGCCACATTTAAGCGGCGTGCAGCGGTGCACAAACATGCTATTAATAAAAAAAAATGCTAAAATGTGTAAAATATGAAATATAAAGGTATGCAGTCTTATTGCATTATAGTGGCCAGCATGCAGAGTCACACAGTGGCAAGTTATAATTAGGGGTATGTAAATGAGTCAGTGTTACTGAATTGCAAAAAGGACCACAGTGTCCAGAGGTACTAACTGTGGTAGGGCTCAAAGTGTGTTGGTGTAGGTAGAACAGATAGGTACCATCAAAAGGGGGGGAGTATCACAGCATGTTAAAGTGAATTGGAACTCAGTGGCATCTGTTTGCGCTCAGCTAAGCGAGGGGTGGCATGTCTGGATTGCTAAGCTATATCTAGCCCTGCTGCGTTTGTTTTAGCAAGTTAAAGAAAAGCTAAGCATGGTCCTGTACAGAGGAGGGTCTAAACTGCTGAACAATGTTTGCACTAGCTCTGTGGGTTTGTGCGGAGTGTTGTGGGGCTTAGCAGTGGAAGAAATTGGGAAAAAAATAAAATAAATAAAAGGAAATAGCCAGGGAAAGCCAATCAAGTATAAATGACTGATAAGCCCTGGTCCACTAACACTGGCCCATTCAAACCCCTCAATAATATAGCTGGCAGGTGGAATGTATCATAGTCAGCCTATCACACAGGCTGCATCTGCAGCAAACCAGTATAAAGTATGCATGCACCCTTCAATCTGATTTTTCCCACATACTCTGCACCACTGGAGTACACACTTGGGAATTTTAACTGACAAAATGATAGGGGCTGCTGATGCTCTGCTACATCTGTATGCACTACAGGCTGAGGTCAGTGATGATGATGGTGATGATGATGCTGACAATAGGCCCAGACTGAGGAGGGGAAGAGTGTTCAGGCCCAGGGTAACCTTCCAGGGTCTACATGAGCTGGAAATAGTTGAGCGCTACAGGGTGGACAGGGACATACTACAGGAACTCACAGAGCTCTGTGGCCCTCACTTCCAACCCAGAGCCAACAGAGGGGAACCCTTCCCAGTGGAAACAAATGTATGTGTAGCGTTAAGAATACTAGCTACAGGTATTTTCCAAAGACATACTGGGGACATCATGGGGATCTCACCAGCATCTGCATCCAGGGTACTCCACCAGTTCCTGGATGTCATGCTAACACATGCCAGTGAGCACATTTATTTCCCCAGCACCCCTGAGGAAAGGACCACCAATATGCATGTCTTCGACCATGTAGCACACTACCCAGAAGTACCGGGTGCCATAGACTGCACTTATGTGCTCATCAAAGCACCACCCGGTGAGGAGGGTGGAGTCTATGTCAACTTCAAGTGGTGTCACTCCATCAACTGCCAGGTCATGTGCATTGCCCAGGGCATTATCATCAATGTGTGTGCTGGCAACCCTGGCAGTTATCACGACTCTCACAGCTGGCACCCATCACAGCTGTACCAGGTATTTGCCAGGGGGGACATCCCATACAGCCATCTAGTGGTGGATGCTGACTAGGCACTGGAACTGTGAATGATGGCACCTGTCAGAAATGCCCACACACCAACTGAAGAATGCCATAATGAGGCACAAGCACAAACTAGGAACATTGTAGAGCATGTGTTTGGGCTGCTTAAGTCACGGTTCCACTGCCTTGACATATCTGGTGGAGCCCTGCAGTACTCTCCAGCCACATGTCCACACATGTTCATAGTATCTGCAATGCTACACAATATGATCCTGTGGAAACAGCTGCAACAGGAACATAACAGGGAAGGGAAACACAGCCACCCACCATTGCCAAGGTCTCACAGGCACTGGGGGACTCAGAGGAGGAACCCCCTGAGCCTATCCCTGTAGGCAGACATAGTACACCCTGGCCTTGGCAAAGAGGAAACGCATAGCACATACACTGACAACCTAGGGACCCAGGGACTGACACCTCACTCTGACTCACAAACACACAGTAAAAAGGATGCCAGCCACATCACACTACCTATACTGCATCTTACAATGTATTGGCTGTGTCCTGCTTGCATCCGACAGAGTCAGCCCTGAAGCAGTGTCCTCTCAACTGCTGCAGGCACAAGGTAAGTCACTCTTCTTAACAACAAATTAATGTTGTAGTAGACTGTGGTAGCATATGTATGCTATTGCTGTATGTATGCAAAGAAATGGAGTGGGCTACCAGCATAGCAGCAGACAATGGACAGCTGTGTGGGACAACAAGAATTCTCTGCCAAATACTGGCTGCCCCAGAATATGCAGTAGGCCCCAAGCCACCAAAACACACTGCACTATGTGAGGGACTTATAAACAGTGGGGTCATAAGACAGATGCATGTATGTTAATGTTTGAGTCCCATACATACCTCTCAATCTTTTACAGCAAGAAATTAGTACAGAGCCATAAAGAAATGTAGACCAAAGCCCACAAAACAGAGAGAATAATTAAATATTGCTCTTACATATGTAGAAAGTTGATAGATTGACAGGTTTTGCAGTAGTGTGAATTCTCTGAAGGGTAAGAAGTCTGAAACACAATTGTCATTGCTTTCTAACTTCAGTCTTTAATGGTTTGCCAGTAATTTCACAGAAAACCATAATGTTATGAGAAATGGACCCAAAATGTGAGGCAAACATTTGGACATTCTGCAAAAATCTGTACAGTTGAGAGGTATGGTGCCCTACCCCTCACACACCCGTGTTCCCATAGAACAGCAGTAACAGTTATTTTTGTAAAGTAATAGCAGCAAACCACACATTCCCAGTGCTTTCCCAATCAACTTGCTAGCATGTTCCATTTCCACAATAGGCAGGGGTCAATGTGCTATGTATGTGTGTGGTTAATAGTGTCAGGAAGTAGACAGCAATGACTGGAGGCTGTTGTGGCTCTCTGGGCTAAGTACATTCCTGTGAGTGTCAGTATCCATGGTTCAAGACTGTCTGTGCCAGCTATTTTGCATGTCAGCTACACCTACAGTATGAGTTATACAGGCTGTCCAGAAGTCAATATTTGTTACTGCAGGAAAGCTGGACAATGGAGGGACAGGGGACCACAGATATGGACAGTACACAGCTCTGAGTAACCTAGATGGTGCCTACTAGAACAGCAGGTTGTAACAAGTCAGTCTAGCACCAGGATACAAAGGCTGCCACATAACTGTGTCAGCACTCACAACAAGGCAGTCGGCACCATCCATACCCCATGGATGTCAGGGTTTCTCAGAATATCCACACTTATGCCTCATATATCTGTTCTGTTTGTCATAACATTGCATTTGTCTGGCAAACTATTGGCAAAACAATACAGGTTGATGTGAAAACATCAATGACAGACAGTTGAGATGCAGACTTCATACCCATAAGAAAATGTAAGTTAATACAAAACCAGTCTACCAACTGTCTACATTTGGAAGAGCAATATTAAGATGCTGTCCCCATGTCTGGGCCTGTGTCCGACTATGATATATGGCCCTGTCAAGATGTCTGGCTGTAAAAGTTTGAGAGGTATGGCCAACATGTAGCCTTAGAAGAACAGTACAACACAAACTGTCTCAGGACCACAGCAGATGTATGGGACACAATGCTGGCCAACCTGCTAAACAGGTACAGTCAGAGATGTGCAGTCTGTAACTCTGTATGTATGCTATGACTACTACTCCAGTCACACCATAACTACAGCTACATAAGAGCAGCAACTGTGGACAAAGCCTGTGACTGGAGCAGAGTAGGACAAAGGGCCACATATAAGGGGAAGGTGGAACCACTGTCCAGACAAACGTAGAATGCGCAGACTAGAACACTTTGTGCAGTAGCATGGGTTCCATGCAGTGTATGCAGTCAGTAGACAAATGCCTATCAGTGGTTCCTCACATTTTTTGGGGGCTGTTGAGAGGGCCACACCAACCAGATGCTTTATTTTTTCCAATTCCTGGCATAATACTACTTTGTGAAACTTAAGGGCTGTGGCGTTGACTTTTCTTTTAAGCTGGCAGGGTTTAACCAGATACTAGGGAGGCAGTGTGTGTGTGTGTGTGTGTGTGTGTGTGTGTGGGGGGGTGGGGGGTGGGGGGGGACTGTTGCTTTTCTTTTTTTTAATACACTAACTGGCAGCAGGGCAGGGTCAACGAACCATCAATGGAAGGAACCAAGTCTGTCCAGATGATTCATGTGGTCTGTCTGTGTATTTTTTGGGGCTGTTGATAGGCAGGGCCAACCAGATACTTTATTTTTCACCTGGCAGGATCAACCTACTCTATGTGTGAAACTTTTACGGGCCATGGTGTTGACTTTTTTTTTTAATATGCTATAAGTTGGCAGGGTTTAACCAGATACTGAGGAGGCAGTGTGTGTGTGTGTGTGTGTGTGTGTGTGTGTGTGTGTGTGTGTGTGTGGGGGGGTGGGGCTGTTGATTGTCTTTTTTTAATACACTGACTGGCAGCAGGGCAGGGTCAATGAAGAACCATCAACAGAACCACTGTCCAGATGATTCTTGTGGTCTGTGTGTGTTTTTGGGGCTGTTGATAGGCAGGGCCAACCAGTTACTTTAATTTTCGCCTGTCAGGATCAAGCTACTCTATGTGTGAAACTTTTAAGGGCCGTGACGCTGACTTTTTTTTAAATATGTTTTAAGCTGGCAGGGTTTAACCAGATAGGAGGTGATGAGTAGAGTCAAATGAGGCTGTCCGGGTTTTAGTCTAGAGGATGGTTCATAAAACAGAAATAACAATAAATTTTAAGTAAATGATCTCTGAAGCATGTGCAACTTTTTTTACTTCTGAGCTGGGCTCAGCATGATTTTTGTGAAAGCGTTTATTTTCTAATGAAAATAGTCTGTCTGAAAAGCCATTTCCATGAGGAACCAGAGTTGTAAACAGCTAAATAGATGCTAGTGGAAATCTCTTAGAGCTGATTAAAGTGGTAGTCTGCAGCGCTGACAGGGTAACCCTAAGACATAAAAAAAACCCCACACAAACTGCCAGCACTTCACCAGTATCTTTCTTTATTCCAGCGATCTGGTACCTCGGCAATTCGCCTTCAAGGATCACAATTAATTGAATGTGAGCATGATACTTATATACTCACTTTGACAATCAACATATTGATTAACTTGTTAAACAATCAAATATGTAAAACACCAATTTCCAAAATATTAAAGTGACCATGAATTTATAATAAATAAATAAATATTCTCAAATATGAAATATAATAAATAATTAATTAATTACCTAATTCCTGATTCATGCCGTTAGGCTTTAAAGTATGAAACTTAAAAATCATTCTAGTTTCTAACTCCAATAATTTCACTACAATGTCATCCCCTCTTTAAAAGAGAAGATGAGTTTGTCTCTGAAAATGTTGATTCAAATGTTTATTGTAGTACTGTTGATTTAGATGAGAGTCTCTTGAATCTGTCTTTGTATGACTATGATGGATCAGACTTTCATGAGTTGGATGAAAATGACAAAGAAGCGGATTTTAACAGTATTTACAATACTGGATATGGGAAGTTAGTTGTGCCACATTTAAGAAACATTAATAAGTTCACATCTAACATTAATGTGCCTGCCATCTCAGTATTTTTTAAAGTCCTTTTCAAAGAAATTGAGATAGCATTTAAAACATTTTGTAAAGAAAAAAGATGCTATAACTTAAGTAAAAATGAATGGCAAGCTTTGAAGGATTTAAAAAAACTTAAGATTAACTATATATTTAAATGTGCTGATAAAGGTGGCAATTGGGTTGCTATGAACAAATTTGACTATTGTGAGATGGTTGATAATATACTTCAAAATGGTGAAGAATATAAGAAGTTGGATAATGAACCTACCATGTTGTTTAATGATGAGCTATTATTTTTATTGGAAAAAGGTGAACGCTTGGGTTTTTTTGAGCCAAAGATGTTCGCAGATTATATATAAAAAAAAACCACAATCCCCATTTTATATGCTTTGCCTAAGGTACATAAAAATTTACAAAAACCACCAGGTAGGCCAATAGTTTCGGGGATAGGCTCATTTTTGGATAATGTTAACACCTTCTTGGATTTCCACTTAAAAGCTCATTTACATAAGGTAGTAGCTCACATTTCCAATACTCAGGATCTCATTAATAGTATATCTCAAATTGAATGGCATCATGACTATTATTGGGTCACTATAGATGTAAAATCACTATATACTAATATAGACATTAGATGGGGGTTGGATTCTATTTTTGATATGTTAGGTGAAGGGCCCAGAACAACCTTTTTAGTGGGTCTATTAGAGTTTTGTTTGACTCACAATTATTTTTTCTTCAATAATAACTATTTTTTGCAGGTGAAAGGTACAGCAATGGGGGCAGCTTTTGCGCCCTCATATGCTATCATATACATGTTTTTTTTTGAAAAAACATTCATTTATCCTACCGCTTTTTTTAGGAATAATGTAATATTATATAAGCGTTTTATAGATGATCTTATTTTCATCTGTAAGGGAGATATAAATGACTTTTTTGAATTTTTTGAGGTTCTAAATAATAATGAACACCATCTTTCTTTTTCTTATGAGTTAAGTAGAAAACAGATTAAATGCGGAGAGATGAAAAGAGTGAATCAACCGTCACTGAAAAACACACAAAATCCACTCCGGAGACCAAATAAGGGTATGAGACCCAAACAATACGATCCTGGATAGTTCAGTATAACAAACTAAACGTGACCATAGAATAAAATAGGAAATAATTTAATAACGCTTGTAACAACAAAAATGCGTTTTCGAAAGTCTTCCTCAGAAAAAACACAATATCACAATACAACAAATTGTAAAACACACACACCTTATATACATCAATCAATTAGCAAATCAATTTAATTATTACTAAATTAATTGAAATAAAACCTCATTCCTAAATTGTTTTCAAAATTTTAAAATGTAAATATATTATATTAAAATTTCTTATCCAAATACTCAATTCTTTGAATGAAAATGTATTTAAAATGAGTTAAAAATGGGAAAAAAGTGTATTGTTTTATTTAAGTAAGGACTTTTAATAAATTAACGTCTTGGTAAAACACTGGATGTTAACAGTTGAAATTAATGTAGTACTACCACCATCTAGTGGCCATAGTGGAATTTTACAACTTGGCAGCTCTCAACTTTAACACTGGAATAATTGATAGCATTTCATTCAAACCCGGTTCTTTAGTAGCGTCCAGTGTTATCTGCCAAAAAAGTTCCCTATATTCAAGTTTGGTTTCCCACATGCCACCCCTAACTTCCTTTGGTACAACTTCTAATACAAAAAAGTAAAAAACAGAATCTTTGCAAGTTTGTGTATGACGGAACAATGCATTGTTTACGTTATTTCTTTTAATTTCATAGGCATGTTCATATATTCTGGATTTTAACTTCCTTTCTGTTTTTCCCACATAGAAGGAAAAACAGGAGTGGCATGTGGCAATATATACAACCCCTGATGTATTACAATTGGAAAATTTGGAAGAGGAAATGGTCCTTTTTCTACTGGGAATAAAAATACTAACATTGTTTTGAATGTATGGGCATTGGGAGCAAGAACCACATTTGTAAGTACCTGTTTTATGTGATTCTTTGTTAATACAAGAGGCTCCCCCGAACTCAAAAATATTTTTGAGATTCATGTCCCTACTTTACATAAATTTTAATGGTTGTTTTTTTATATATTCAAGTTCAGTAAAATCCCTAAACCTATCCCATTCCTTACTAATGGTGGTTTTGAGTACGGCTGCATCTCCTGTGTAGTCCATAACGAATGCATTTGAAAAACTGTAAGCATCACCAGACTCCTTTGGATGAATTGTAATGTCTGGACTATCTTGTCCTAAGATTGGGGCAAATCTCCCTTTTCTACCTTCTAGAACCACTTTGTGTATTTCATCTATTAAATAAGAAGGATACCCCCTTTCTTGAAACATATTGATTATAAATTGACAATCCTTATGAAAGTCTTGATCCTCGGACGTCATCCTACTGGTCCTAATTAATTGCCCCTTAAGAATGTTCCTTTTTTGACTAAAGGGGTGCCCACTTGTAAAATGCAGGTAGGAATTTGAAAATGTAGGTTTCCTGTGTATCTTGGAAATAAAGTGGTGGTCACTTTTACTAAGTAAAACATCCAAATAAATACATTCATCAAAATCAACCTTGACTGTGAAATCTAAAAAACTTGTTGTGCTTTTAATATATTCAAAAAATTGATAGAATCTTTCCAACGTATCAGTCCAAAAAATGACAATGTCGTCTAAAAAACGTTTGTAAAAAACCCAGCAGTTGACAAATTCACATTGATTAATGAATAAATTCTCCCACCATGAAAGAATAATATTGGCATAAGTGGGGGAACATTTAGCTCCCATAGCCACTCCCTTTTCTTGCCGAAAAAATTCTCCTTGGAAGAACATAAAATTGTTTTTTAAAATAACTTCCATCAAAAGGAGGCAGGTTCTAAATTCATCAGTTGTAAAACCTCTGTAATGTGCCATACTTTCTTCTAACCACAATAGACCAATGTCGTGGGGAATAGATCCAAATAGGTCCACGATATCCAAGGTAATAAATATTATATTATTTGAAAAAAGGTGTGCTTTTACTTGTCTCAGAAAATCCCAGGAATCTTTTAAGACTGTACTGCCCTGGTTGGATAGTTCTTTTAATTTAATATCCACATATTTGGCCAAGGGGGTGGTAATAGAACCTTCGAAGCTACTATAAGTCTCAAAGGAGGGTCATTTGGATCTTTATGTACCTTCGGAATGCCAAATACTGAGGGAACCCTGGGACTCTGGGTGGTAAGAAAGTTAAAGGTGTCCAAGTCAATAGAACCCTCAAGTAGTAAGTCGTTGATTAACAAATTAATTTTGGCTTTGGAAATGTTGATTTCATTAATAGAGGCTCTGGTATAGTTGGTAGTATTTTGTAAACATTCCTTCATTTTGGACTCATATATAATGGCGTCCATTAAAACTGCACCACCTCCCTTGTCCGGTTGCATAATCGTATAGTTTTATTACCTTTCAATTTTTCTAATAATTGAATTTCATTTTTTGGTAGATTTGAGTACACTCGATGTACCCCCACAGTTTTCCTGATTTCATTTTCCATCACCTTTTCTAAATTCCTTAACTGGGGATGAAGGGGAGGATTAAAAACACTCTTTTTCCTTATTTGTGAATGTGTGTTAGCATTATTACAAGTACCTTCAAACATAAGCCCCAAATTCTGTTTCCTTAAAAAAAGCTTTAAATCAACTATGACCCTAGGAATACTAGCTTTCCTTAGGGGAATGAACTTGAAACCTCTTACAAAAAGTTCAAAAAGTTCCGGTATAACTTCCAAGGAACTATAATTGAAAATCTTGTATTGGTTAAATTCAAAAATATTACCATTTTGTTTTATTTCATTTTGGCAGTGGACTAGTTCCTGAATTTCCCCCTGCATGGATGAACTGGGTAAGGGTGGTATGCTGGGTTCCGATTCCGTAATCTGTCTGACCTGCGTAGAGGGGGTACATATTCTAAAGGGATTTCCCTTGTAACATCTTCACCATTGTCATTCTCAAACCCTACATCAGCTTCCAAGTCGATGTTAGTATTGTCCTCATTAATTTTGGCTGGATCTCCCCTGTAGTTAAAGTATGGTCTAGGTTTAGGGTAAGCTGTCCCCTGACTGTAGGCTTTAATATCCCTCTCTAATTTCTGGGCCTTTCTTTTCATGTTTTTAATGCATTCATTTTCAATTTTGGAGAAAATACTATTGTATAAACATTTTTCTGTTTCAATAGAAAACAACAAGTCATTGGTAATGTC
The DNA here is from genome assembly GCF_019279795.1 of Protopterus annectens. Taxonomy (NCBI): domain Eukaryota; kingdom Metazoa; phylum Chordata; order Ceratodontiformes; family Protopteridae; genus Protopterus; species Protopterus annectens. Next base: position 783,763,286 of record NC_056746.1, on the reverse strand, counting down.
ATTGTTAACATTGTTAATCTTAGTAACCAAGTGAGCCCTGATCCTATCATTTTCAGCAATAATTGCCCTAGCTATATCCAAGCCACATTTGTCAAAAATATTGATTAATTCCTTGTGAAAGGTAGAACATTCCTCAACCCTATTAGGGTATTTACTAACACGTAAGCCCTTAGGTACTATACCTTTGTTTATACATTCCTTTAAAAAAGTGGAATCACATGCTAAACGTTCGTATTTGTCCAAATAAAAATATAACAAATCCAAATTGTCCTTATAACTTTTGGTTTCTGTAGGAGAGTGATCAGAAACCGCTCCACAACAATGCATACTAAATTCCTTGTCCTTGGTGGGAGAATTTATTCATTAATCAATGTGAATTTGTCAACTGCTGGGTTTTTTACAAACGTTTTTTAGACGACATAATCATTTTTTGGACTGATACGTTGGAAAGATTCTATCAATTTTTTGAATATGTTAAAAGCACAACAAGTTTTTTAGATTTCACAGTCAAGGTTGATTTTGATGAATGTATTTATTTGGATGTTTTACTTAGTAAAAGTGACCACCACTTTATTTCCAAGATACACAGGAAACCTACATTTTCAAATTCCTACCTGCATTTTACAAGTGGGCACCCCTTTAGTCAAAAAAGGAACATTCTTAAGGGGCAATTAATTAGGACCAGTAGGATGACGTCCGAGGATCAAGACTTTCATAAGGATTGTCAATTTATAATCAATATGTTTCAAGAAAGGGGGTATCCTTCTTATTTAATAGATGAAATACACAAAGTGGTTCTAGAAGGTAGAAAAGGGAGATTTGCCCCAATCTTAGGACAAGATAGTCCAGACATTACAATTCATCCAAAGGAGTCTGGTGATGCTTACAGTTTTTCAAATGCATTCATTATGGACTACACAGGAGATGCAGCCGTACTCAAAACCACCATTAGTAAGGAATGGGATAGGTTTAGGGATTTTACTGAACTTGAATATATAAAAAAACAACCATTAAAATTTATATATCGTAGGGACATGAATCTCAAAAATATTTTTGAGTTCGGGGGAGCCTCTTGTATTAACAAAGAATCACATAAAACAGGTACTTACAAATGTGGTTCTTGCTCCCAATGCCCATACATTCAAAACAATGTTAGTATTTTTATTCCCAGTAGAAAAAGGACCATTTCCTCTTCCAAATTTGCCAATTGTAATACATCAGGGGTTGTATATATTGCCACATGCCACTCCTGTTTTTCCTTCTATGTGGGAAAAACAGAAAGGAAGTTAAAATCCAGAATATATGAACATGCCTATGAAATTAAAAGAAATAACGTAAACAATGCATTGTTCCGTCATACACAAACTTGCAAAGATTCTGTTTTTTACTTTTTTGTATTAGAGGTTGTACCAAAGGAAGTTAGGGGTGGCATGTGGGAAACCAAACTTGAATATAGGAAACTTTTTTGGCAGATAACACTGGACGCTACTAAAGAACCGGGTTTGAATGAAATGCTATCAATTATTCCAGTGTTAAAGTTGAGAGCTGCCAAGTTGTAAAATTCCACTATGGCCACTAGATGGTGGTAGTACTACATTAATTTCAACTGTTAACATCCAGTGTTTTACCAAGACATTAATTTATTAAAAGTCCTTACTTAAATAAAACAATATACTTTTTTCCCATTTTTAACTCATTTTAAATACATTTTCATTCAAAGAATTGAGTATTTGGATAAGAAATTTTAATATAATATATTTACATTTTAAATTTTTGAAAACAATTTAGGAATGAGGTTTTATTTCAATTAATTTAGTAATAATTAAATTGATTTGCTAATTGATTGATGTATATAAGGTGTGTGTGTTTTACAATTTGTTGTATTGTGATATTGTGTTTTTTCTGAGGAAGACTTTCGAAAACGCATTTTTGTTGTTACAAGCATTATTAAATTATTTCCTATTTTATTCTATGGTCACGTTTAGTTTGTTATACTGAACTATCCAGGATTGTATTGTTTGGGTCTCATACCCTTATTTGGTCTCCGGAGTGGATTTTGTGTGTTTTTTCAGTGACGGTTGATTCACTCTTTTCATCTCTCCGCATTTGGTTTGTGTAACGTTTGGAGATGGCGGAGGCACCAGGGGCAGAGACCCACAATGATTCTAATTATAATGAGAAGGGCGAACTAAGGAAAGTTATCGGACAACTTTCCCAACTAGTGGAGCTCCTAACTCCGGCTTGTGTTTCTATTGTGTCCTTGGCTTCACAGCATTCCTTTTTACCTAACGGACAACGTATATCCAACAAGGAAGTTCACACTGGTTATTCAACCGGAGGTAATGTACTTCCGGTTTCTACAGAATGTTCAAACGGGGATGTACGAGCTCCAATGTCCACTTCTATTAATGATTTTGAAGAGTTTCCTCTTCTTCTACGTTCTGGTTCTATTAACCAGGGAACTATGTGCAACAGCAATTCTACTCTTCCTAAAGAACAACGTGGGCAGCGCGAACAGCGTGTTACGCGCAAACAAGGTGACTTTGTTCATTCTGTCAAACCTATTAAACCAATTGATTTAAAAACTTTTTTGGACAAGGAATTTAGTATGCATTGTTGTGGAGCGGTTTCTGATCACTCTCCTACAGAAACCAAAAGTTATAAGGACAATTTGGATTTGTTATATTTTTATTTGGACAAATACGAACGTTTAGCATGTGATTCCACTTTTTTAAAGGAATGTATAAACAAAGGTATAGTACCTAAGGGCTTACGTGTTAGTAAATACCCTAATAGGGTTGAGGAATGTTCTACCTTTCACAAGGAATTAATCAATATTTTTGACAAATGTGGCTTGGATATAGCTAGGGCAATTATTGCTGAAAATGATAGGATCAGGGCTCACTTGGTTACTAAGATTAACAATGTTAACAATGACATTACCAATGACTTGTTGTTTTCTATTGAAACAGAAAAATGTTTATACAATAGTATTTTCTCCAAAATTGAAAATGAATGCATTAAAAACATGAAAAGAAAGGCCCAGAAATTAGAGAGGGATATTAAAGCCTACAGTCAGGGGACAGCTTACCCTAAACCTAGACCATACTTTAACTACAGGGGAGATCCAGCCAAAATTAATGAGGACAATACTAACATCGACTTGGAAGCTGATGTAGGGTTTGAGAATGGCAATGGTGAAGATGTTACAAGGGAAATCCCTTTAGAATATGTACCCCCTCTACGCAGGTCAGACAGATTACGGAATCGGAACCCAGCATACCACCCTTACCCAGTTCATCCATGCAGGGGGAAATTCAGGAACTAGTCCACTGCCAAAATGAAATAAAACAAAATGGTAATATTTTTGAATTTAACCAATACAAGATTTTCAATTATAGTTCCTTGGAAGTTATACCGGAGCTTTTTGAACTTTTTGTAAGAGGTTTCAAGTTCATTCCCCTAAGGAAAGCTAGTATTCCTAGGGTCATAGTTGATTTAAAGCTTTTTTTAAGGAAACAGAATTTGGGGCTTATGTTTGAAGGTACTTGTAATAATGCTAACACACATTCACAAATAAGGAAAACGAGTGTTTTTAATCCCCCCCTTCATCCCCAGTTAAGGAATTTAGAAAAGGTGATGGAAAATGAAATCAGGAAAACTGTGGGGGTACATCGAGTGTACTCAAATCTACCAAAAAATGAAATTCAATTATTAGAAAAATTGAAAGGTAATAAAACTATCCGTATTATGCAACCGGACAAGGGAGGTGGTGCAGTTTTAATGGACGCCATTATATATGAGTCCAAAATGAAGGAATGTTTACAAAATACTACCAACTATACCAGAGCCTCTATTAATGAAATCAACATTTCCAAAGCCAAAATTAATTTGTTAATCAACGACTTACTACTTGAGGGTTCTATTGACTTGGACACCTTTAACTTTCTTACCACCCAGAGTCCCAGGGTTCCCTCAGTATTTGGCATTCCGAAGGTACATAAAGATCCAAATGACCCTCCTTTGAGACTTATAGTAGCTTCGGAAGGTTCTATTACCACCCCCTTGGCCAAATATGTGGATATTAAATTAAAAGAACTATCCAACCAGGGCAGTACAGTCTTAAAAGATTCCTGGGATTTTCTGAGACAAGTAAAAGCACACCTTTTTTCAAATAATATAATATTTATTACCTTGGATATTGTGGACCTATTTGGATCTATTCCCCACGACATTGGTCTATTGTGGTTAGAAGAAAGTATGGCACATTACAGAGGTTTTACAACTGATGAATTTAGAACCTGCCTCCTTTTGATGGAAGTTATTTTAAAAAACAATTTTATGTTCTTCCAAGGAGAATTTTTTCGGCAAGAAAAGGGAGTGGCTATGGGAGCTAAATGCTCCCCCACTTATGCCAATATTATTCTTTCATGGTGGGAGAATTTATTCATTAATCAATGTGAATTTGTCAACTGCTGGGTTTTTTACAAACGTTTTTTAGACGACATAGTCATTTTTTGGACTGATACGTTGGAAAGATTCTATCAATTTTTTGAATATATTAAAAGCACAACAAGTTTTTTAGATTTCACAGTCAAGGTTGATTTTGATGAATGTATTTATTTGGATGTTTTACTTAGTAAAAGTGACCACCACTTTATTTCCAAGATACACAGGAAACCTACATTTTCAAATTCCTACCTGCATTTTACAAGTGGGCACCCCTTTAGTCAAAAAAGGAACATTCTTAAGGGGCAATTAATTAGGACCAGTAGGATGACGTCCGAGGATCAAGACTTTCATAAGGATTGTCAATTTATAATCAATTTGTTTCAAGAAAGGGGGTATCCTTCTTATTTAATAGATGAAATACACAAAGTGGTTCTAGAAGTTAGAAAAGGGAGATTTGCCCCAATCTTAGGACAAGATAGTCCAGACATTACAATTCATCCAAAGGAGTCTGGTGATGCTTACAGTTTTTCAAATGCATTCATTATGGACTACACAGGAGATGCAGCCGTACTCAAAACCACCATTAGTAAGGAATGGGATAGGTTTAGGGATTTTACTGAACTTGAATATATAAAAAAACAACCATTAAAATTTATATATCGTAGGGACATGAATCTCAAAAATATTTTTGAGTTCGGGGGAGCCTCTTGTATTAACAAAGAATCACATAAAACAGGTACTTACAAATGTGGTTCTTGCTCCCAATGCCCATACATTCAAAACAATGCTAGTATTTTTATTCCCAGTAGAAAAAGGACCATTTCCTCTTCCAAATTTGCCAATTGTAATACATCAGGGGTTGTATATATTGCCACATGCCACTCCTGTTTTTCCTTCTATGTGGGAAAAACAGAAAGAAGTTAAAATCCAGAATATATGAACATGCCTATGAAATTAAAAGAAATAATGTAAACAATGCATTGTTCCGTCATACACAAACTTGCAAAGATTCTGTTTTTTACTTTTTTGTATTAGAGGTTGTACCAAAGGAAGTTAGGGGTGGCATGTGGGAAACCAAACTTGAATATAGGGAACTTTTTTGGCAGATAACACTGGACGCTACTAAAGAACCGTGTTTGAATGAAATGCTATCAATTATTCCAGTGTTAAAGTTGAGAGCTGCCAAGTTGTAAAATTCCACTATGGCCACTAGATGGTGGTAGTACTACATTAATTTCAACTGTTAACATCCAGTGTTTTACCAAGACATTAATTTATTAAAAGTCCTTACTTAAATAAAACAATACACTTTTTTCCCATTTTTAACTCATTTTAAATACATTTTCATTCAAAGAATTGAGTATTTGGATAAGAAATTTTAATATAATATATTTACATTTTAAAATTTTGAAAACAATTTAGGAATGAGGTTTTATTTCAATTAATTTAGTAATAATTAAATTGATTTGCTAATTGATTGATGTATATAAGGTGTGTGTGTTTTACAATTTGTTGTATTGTGATATTGTGTTTTTTTCTGAGGAAGACTTTCGAAAACGCATTTTTGTTGTTACAAACGTTATTAAATTATTTCCTATTTTATTCTATGGTCACGTTTAGTTTGTTATACTGAACTATCCAGGATCGTATTGTTTGGGTCTCATACCCTTATTTGGTCTCCGGAGTGGATTTTGTGTGTTTTTTAGAAAACAGATTAACTTTTCAGATTTAACATTATTTGAAGATGGGGAACATATAGGGTTTAGGCCCTTCAGGAAATCTACTTCAGTTAATATGTTTTTGCATGCGACCAGTATGCACCCTGGTCATCTACTAAAGGCATTACCTTCAGGTGAATTTAAGAGAATTTTCGATCATACCAGTAACGAAAATGAAAAAATTAGTGAATTGAATAAAGTCATGCTGAGGTTAAGTGACAGGGGTTATAATAAAACACATTTACTAGCATGCAGGGACAAATTATTTGGTAAAAATGTAGATGGAAATTATACATTTGTTGGAAATTTTGAATCAAGGTGTGAAGTCTTCACTACGGAACATAATAAAGATGATGAGAAGCTTTTTTATGTAACCAAGTTTTCTGCTTTTTCTGAGAAACTGGTTTCATTAGTTAGAAAATACTGGTATCTTGTTAGTGATGATGAGTCTATAGGTCATCTATACCCTAAACACATTACATTTTCCTATAAGAGAGGAAAAAATCTTAAGGAATTGTTAAATAATAACTTAGTTGGAAGGAAAGATAACATCATAATTTTAAAACCAGGTACTTTTCCCTGCGGTTCTTGTAATATTTGTGATAAAGTTAGGAACCTGAGTGTTATTAATGGTATAAATTTTGTTCCTAAACACTATTTCAATTGTAAATCCACAGGGGTGGTTTATATATTGGGTTGTTTATGTAAAAATATGTGGTACATAGGACAGACGAAACGTGTGGTAAGAATCCGTATTTTGGAGCATTTAAAAGACATTAGAAATCAAAATTTGACTAGTCCTGTTGCTAAACATTTTCATGAGACACATAGTAGTTCTTCTAGTAGTTTAATATTTAGCATACTGGGAAAGCCCTTCCTTCAAAGAGGTGATGACATTGTAGTGAAATTACTGGAGTTAGAAACTAGAATGATTTTTAAGTTTCATACTTTAAAGCCTAACGGCATGAATCAGGAATTAGGTAATTAATTAATTATTTATTATATTTCATATTTGAGAATATTTATTTATTTATTATAAATTCATGGTCACTTTAATATTTTGGAAATTGGTGTTTTACATATTTGATTGTTTAACAAGTTAATCAATATGTTGATTATCAAAGTGAGTATATAAGTATCATGCTCACATTCAATTAATTGTGATCCTTGAAGGTGAATTGCCGAGGTACCAGATCGCTGGAATAAAGAAAGATACTGGTGAAGTGCTGGCAGTTTGTGTGTTTTTTCTTAAGCTCTTGTTGTGAGGTGTTTTGAATAACCCTAAGACATTGTTTAGACTATGGCTTCCAACTGTTTTGATTCCCACACTCTCACTTATGAAACACTAAAATATTTGAACTTGTACAGTGTCTCGTGTAGAGATTTAAGATTACCTTATTCGGGTATTTAGGGGATTTAGAGGCAACCACTTCTGGGAATGTTTGGGGTTATCAAACGTGTACTAATTGGTTGTCTGTGATAGTAGCTGATACAGAGAATAGACCACCAATTTACATTAAAGCAAGCATTAATGAAGATATTGTCAACAACAGCCTGAACAGCTATTATGGAAACAACTGTTTTAGTATATTGGCAGGCTAGAAGGGCATTACTGCTTGAAATATTTGTATGTATGCTTTAATATTGTGTCCTCCTCCTCAATATAATGTAGTAAGTAACTTGCATATTTCCTGATTTTTCTGTGTCACAACTTCTTCTTGTAACTTGACTGAGATGGCAGCAAACGTATAAGCTCTAATCTTGCACATGTACAAGTGGGCCTTAAAATTAACATAATATTGCCCCAGACTTAATAATATATCATTCCTTGTTATAGCTTTTGCATTCAAGATAACAGCTGAAGGTAAGACAGTTGGCTGTCCTCAACATTTCAAGTAATCTGGTCCAATGGCAATGTTCCAGAAGTGTTCCTAACTAGACATTGGTCTGAAAGGGAAAAATGAATAAATTAAGGCTTGCAAAACGTATTAAAAATGCAGTTTATATCAAGCATATAAATTCTTCTTATTATAGGTTGCAGGTTGCATGGTTATAACCTGGCAGGGTTAACCAGATTCTATGGAGGCAATGTGTTTTGGGGACTGTTGTTTTTCTTTTTTTAATACACTGGCAGGGTCAACCAGATTCCTGTGGTCTGTGTGTTTTGGGGGGCTGTTGATGACTGTCCTCAGTTCTGGTCTGGAATGTTTAATGTCTTGTATCATGTATCAAAACAAGCGAAAGCACCCAAAAAACAGTCACCAGTAATCCAAGACGATATGAGTGCTGTGTGCCATAAACTTCACCAAGCAATGGTACAAACAACAGTTTATTCACACCACAAACATGTTGACTACACAATTACATTGTAATAAATAAACTGTTGTTTGTACCATTGCTTGGTGAAGTTTATGGCACACAGCACTAATATCGTCTTGGATTACTTGTATCATGTATCACTAATGGAAATGACATTATACATTTAGATATCTACTCGTATTGTATTTATTTATTTCAGTTTGTTAACTGGGGTAGAACACTGGTCTTTTTGGGCCATTTTACAGATTTAGCCCAAGAAATTAAAATAAAGTACAGACTACAAAATTGGTATTACAGCATGACAGGAAAGTAACAGTCCATAAATGTATAATATAAATTCATTCTGAAATGGTAAAGAGAGGGAAGGAGATGAGATTTTGTTATTAGTAATTTAGTAGAGAGGTAAATAGATACAGGTATTAGTAGGGAAAATAAAAGTATGTGAGAAATTAGTTGTGCCTATCAGCTAACAGTATGTCAGTTTGGACATGGTAGAAGGGTGGTAGGGCAGAAAGCTGAATATAAAGTGCTTTACATACTTATTGCCTATTCCATTAAGATTTTTTTGTCAGACGCTCATAAGACATTGTCACATTTTTTAAATCTGTGAAATGTAATTCTTTCTTGGGGGGTTACTGTAGCCTGTAGGCTATAGATAATTTAATACAACAGCATAGTACTGTAACATTATCTAGCTTATTTCTTAAATTTTATCCCCAGTTTCTTTAGCTTCTTCAGCAAAAAGGTGCTATTAGGAATGTTCCAAGATTCAACTTTTAAAACAGATGTTTGGAATATTATAAATCATCAAAATAAATATAATTTATGTAAGCAGCTGTATAACAGTATTGTGAATAGAATGTTTACAGCTCCTGTACTGTGAAGGTCAGTATTTCTCACTCTGCACGTACAGCAGTGTTACTGATTAGGCTGCATTTGACGACAGTGTGGGTCAGGCTTTGTACCTCTCAACCAGCACAATTTTGGTAGAGCACTGATTACATTTAATAGCTTCTTCATTGTCAAAAGTGTTTATTGTCCTCTTGTTTGAAGTCAGCTTAGTCAGGAATATACTTCAGTGAGTCACTGTGAATTCTACGCAAATGTATAAGCATGTTGCTAAATATTAGACCATTTACCCTTTAGTGATGGCCAAAATTACTAGTTACTTTTCTGGAACAGGCCGCCTTATATATAGACCACCTTAACTGAGTGAGCATGATCCAAATCTCACAGTTTGTAGTGACAATATTAGGATGGTGTCTACACTGTCTATGCCAAATGTTGCTTGTGCTTCAAGCAGTAATGTTGCAGATGAGCCAGATGATGCTATGGAGGTGGAATCCTTGCAAAGTATTGCTTCAGCTTCATGTAGTAATGCCATTCATGAGGCTGCTGGTGACACAGACTGGCCTGACTGCTGGACTTTGGACCAGAAAAATGACTACTGCAGTAAGTACAGCTGGCTGTCGATTCGCAATAAGAAACTTGGATGTAAAACATGCCATAGTGTGTGGGGTCTTGGCGTAGAGACTAAGAAGGGTCTCAAAATTGCAAAGGAATGGAACAATGACTTGATAACTTCCTTTGGTAAAAGTTGACAGCAACAGTTAACATCCCTGTGAAAAAAAATATTCAAACACAAGGAATCTGTGAATCACAAAGCTGCCACAAAGCTTCTTGAAAAGGCAGACAAACAAATTCTGGAGCAGATGGTTTGGAAGGCCTAGGCAAAAGAAAAAACTGTCATGATGAACATTTTTCGTACTGCCTATAAAGTGGTGAAAGAAAACCAAAGCTTTCATAATTTTGAGTCTGAAATTGATTTACAACTAAATGGAGTTTATATGGGACACATTCTTCATTCTAATAATGCATGCATCAGCATTGTTAATCACATAAGAGGAAATGAGAAAAATTCTTACAAAACAAATTGTCATATCCAGTAGCAAAATATCATTAATTATTGATAAGTCAATGATGTTGAGCAACAAATCAATGCTCATTGTTTATGTTCATACCTGTCTTGCTGACAGCGGAATGAACTCAGCAGAAAATTTATTTTTGGACTTAATTGAATTGCAAAACACAACATCAGAATGGATTTTTAATTATTTGCTTGAGTGCCTTAAATCTCATGGTTTAACAGAGGATTACTTGAAATGTAACTTGGTTTATGTTGCATGTAATGGTGCAGCCATTATGCTAGGATGTAAAAGTGGTGTTAAGAAGCTAATGACAGACAAGTTTCCATCAGTTATCTTTTGGCACTGTATGAATCACAGATTGGAACTTTCTGTTAGGGATGTAATCAAACAAGTTTCAGCATTAACAGATTTAAGGCATTCCTTGATAAGCTGTATGTGCTATACCATTCCTAACCAAAAAATAACAGAGAATTACAGATGTGTGCGAAAGAGGTGGACACTCAGATGCTAAAAATTGGTCGATTTTTAAGAACATGATGGGTGGCATCAAGTTACCCTACCGTGTCTGCAGTTTGGGAAAAGTACGAAGTTCTGGTCAAACATTTTGAGGAGGCAGAACAATGTCTATCACGTGATCATATAGAGCAGTGTATGTATGAAGGTTTGCAAAGAAAAATCACATCAACAGAGTTTGTGCTAGATCTTGGCCTAATGTGCGATGCCCTTCAAGAACTGTCAGAATTAAGCTTTGAATTGCAAGATCACAACATTGATTTGTACGAAGCAAATGAAATGATACAAATGCTGATTCAAGTTTTCAAAGAAAGGCAAACAAATCCAGGTCACTATTATGAGATGGCTGCAATGACTGTGCAAAATTTCCAGTTTAGCGGCGTGTTGCTTCACAGCAAGGATTGCAAAAATGATCCTCCAATTGATCCGTATTTTACACAAAACTTCATGAATCAATGTCTAGAAGGCTACTTGACTGTGACAATGCCACATTTGCACAACAGGCACGCATACTTGATCAAAAGCAATGGACCAATGATTTATAGAATCATTTAACCTTTGGTAAAAAGGAAATTAGGGGCATCTGTAGAAAACTACAGTTATCAGAAAGAGATGCAATTTATGGATTCCATCATTACCTCATTGAAAAACAGTCCAAAAAACTGCAGCCACTATTGCATGCCCTTAGTTGTATTCCAGTTTCATCAAGTGAGTGCGAACGTGGCTTTTCGCAAATTAATTTAATTGTTACTCCAATGAGAGCCTCATTACTTACAAGAACTGTTTTCACACTTCTCTTCATATGATTTGTTGGCCATCCACTCATACGCTTCGATCATGCAAGATACGTTAATTCGTGGCTGTTACGAGGACGAAGATCGACCATTGACACTCAAAGCAAAGAACGAATTAGGGAGACTTCATTTGATGAAAATAGGCAAAAAGTTTGGAATTTTCTTTAAAACTCCAGCTTAAGGAATAAGGACTGATTGTTTTATGGGACTACATAACTTTTTTGTAGGATATAGAGATCGTTATTAACTTGCAGTTGATATTCTTCAATTTTGGAAATTCTGTAAAGCACAATATTATGCAGTACTTATCTGCGACATGATGTCTTTAGTAATTGACAAGTGAGAGTAAGCAGTACTGCATGCATACTGCTTTAAATTTTCCATGTGACTTGGGGTCTTCACATTTCAGGTCATTCACTAATCATACTGTATGTTACATATCTCCACCTTTTCATCTGAGATTGTCATCATTTGTGCCATTAGTTATATGTCTGTCTCAATGTGAATTATTGTGACTCTTTCCTGACAAATATGTGTGCTTTCTACTCCTTACACGCATTCTACCCCCTGTTCTTCACTTCCCAGACAACTATAGAATGAATACAGACAGCAGAAGCAATCATTTTCCTGTACTCTAAAGTCTTGACAATGCCCATTTTTAGCATGAGAAATAGGACATGCATCTTAATTTCTATGATCAAGAATTCTGGAGAAAACAAGTAATGAGGGGACAAAAATCAGGGACAACTTCTTAAATATTACTCTAATTCACAAAAATGATTACAACATTGAAGATTTGTATTATAATCTGGTCTCCAATCATAACCTCTTTATAATATTTTTCAGACATGGATGTCAAGGGGGTGCACCTTGAGAGTAAAACTTGAGAAGTGAATCTTGGCATCCAATATTATCATACAATTCACGTGATGATGAAAGTATAACACTAAATATTTGGGACAGGACCATGACCTTGTAAAGGGGGATCCAGACCCTCATCCTTCAGTCTCAGTCTGTGAGTTGGCCACAAATATCTCTGTGTTGGATTTGTGGAGATACTGCCCAGAAATTATATTAAAGCTTTTCAGTAATCCAGACATCCAGCTATCTCAGTGAGATCCTTTCTTGGGTTCTGCGTAAGGACTAAACAATCATTCATAAGTACAGCCCGTACTATCCCACACATGAATTGCCCATAAATGTACTGAATGACCCTATTTAGGGGTTATACAGTCAAAAGAAAAATGAATGAGAAAATTGACAACCCTAGCAAGTGCCCTTGTACAAACTAAAGGGACTAGACAATAAACCATTACTTAAATACATACTTGAAGAGGGGGGCTTCATTGCAAGATAATCACAGATTGGGAGACTATCTTCAAAGAACTATCTCTAACCAGGGTGAAAACCTTCTCAAAGTCAACTAAAACCACCAGAGCAGGCTCAACTATCCCTTGCAATCTTGACGTAAAGCAGCACTGTCCTTAAGATATCCTCAATTTTTCAAATTAGTACAAACCCAGCCTGTGTGGGAAAGATAAATTTTGACAGAAGAGATTTAATCTGCTGTGCTAGGACTTTAATATATACATAAAGTTCCACATTAATAAGGGAAACCAGACAATGGTTTGCAACCAGTGACCACTAAGGACTCTTTCCTGGGTTAAGAGATAACCATTATTATGGTAGATGTACAAGAGAAGGTTAATCATCCTGGAAGTCTGGAAAGATCTAAAAATATTCAACAACCCATGGAAAAATTGATACAAGGCTTTTATACAGTTACCCCATTCAGGTCACAGGCTTCTCCACAAGCCATACCATCTATCACCTTGCACACCTCCCCTTGAGAAATTGTAGAGAGAACCCGACTGCACTTTTCCAGTGACAGAAGAGGGTTCACTTTGTCAAAGAATTCACTCATCCTACTCTTCCAATCATCAAGCAAAGGACTTCTAAGTAAAGTTGCTCATAGAAGTGATGGGACTCTGCATTAATTCATATTTCCCCAGTTAGCATAACCTGTTTGCCAGTCACCTTGACCCCTGCTATGGGTATCTGTTGCCTGTAAACTATGACCTTTTGTCGAGAAACTTGCCAGGCTTTTCTCCCTCATTTCGGTTGTTTCTAAATACAGCTGTGGGATTTTCTTGATGATTTGTCAATTTAAAATTTTAACCTGTTATGTGATATATTGAATATTGAGATATTTCATTTGAAACCCCATGAATAAAGGATATAACAGGAGCTCTTCAAAACAAAATAACTGTCTGGGACAGGTGGACCTGTCAGCACAAGGATAATGCAGGACTGCAGGTAAAATTTAAAATTACTGTCCACTATCATGCTTAATAATTTGCTGTGAGAAGTGACTTCAGTTATTGCATTATGAATAGAGAAGATTTTATTTTCTCATGAAAGAGGTTTTGCAGAAAAAATGAACTATTTGTGGGGGGTCAGGACAGGGTGGGGCAGGGGGTGGGACTGGGCAGGGTGGGGGGTTGTCCCAAATGATGCAACATATGTGTACCACCACCTCTTTGCTTACAAAAAAAAGCCCTGACTCATATATTATCCAAAACTCAGCACAGTCCAATACACTCCGTACCTACCCTAGATATGACTCAGTTAATAAGGATGTACACAGCCAGGAATTCCTTCAGCCACTATATCACTGAGGTGCGGGACTGTTTACAGAGGTTCATCAGCTAATCCGGTGTAGCACACTAAATCCTGGACTGGAGTACAGCTAAGTCTGGCCTAGAGTCCCATTCTTACTATTGATGGTCATACTGGGCATGCTCCTACATTTAGCTACTTTCAGCCCATGTCTGAACCCACATCTGACTATACAACTGGGATGTACATATATCCCTTCTACATACAGACAGCTATGTACACTTTAACTGTCTATCCCCCACCCCATCACACATGTTTACCCCCCAATCTATCCGTATGTGGTACATATAAGTTTATCTGCATCTGCTGAGTGTGATATACATACAGATATATAGGTAACATATACAAATATATCAGTTATAGAGATGCAGAAACAGGGGGAGAGAGAGAGCGAGACAGGGAAAGAGACAGAGAGGGAGAGATACAGAGAGAGACCGTCAAAGGCATAGAGTGATGTACTGCAGCAGCCATGTGAAGCATACCCCCTGTGACTGTCCTGTGTGTGTTGGTTATACCATTTTGAGGCTTGTTCCACCCTGCTGACTCCCCCATTGCATTTCTTTACAGGGACTGTTGATGTCATCCACCTTAGAAGCACTGTTTGACACTCTGCAGGCCATGCCTCTCCACTGTATAGAGTTTTGCAGAATGTCTAGATGTTTGCCTCATATATTTGGTCTGTGTCTCATAAAATTGTGGTTTCCTGGCAAATCACTGGCAAATCATTGATAGTTGAAGTCAGAAAATAATGACAGACATTTAAGTTTCAGACTTTATACCCTCCTTAAAACTAATGCTAATGTGAAACCTGTTACTGTATCAGTTATCTACGTTTGTAAGAGCAGTATGTAAAAAGTATCCCTATGTTTGGGCTTGCATCCCTCCAGTATTGAAGGCTTTGTCCACATTTATTGTTCTAAAGGGATGAGAGGTATACCCCAGGCATATAAGCTCTGTGGTGCATGCAATAAGGACATAGCACTATAATACATACAACTAGATAGATAGGAGTTCTAATCTCAATAGTGGAAACTGTGTATGTGTCTGTGTATGCATATCTCCTGTAGCAGCAAGGCTGTCCTGCCTGCGTGTGTGCAATGGCTATACCAGTTTGTGTGCCTGTGCCACCCTGTTAACTCCACCATCACCAACCTAATCAGGGTCTACTGATGTCATCCACCTTAGATGCAGAGTTACACATTTTCAAACAGAATAGCACTGTGGTGCATGCAATACGTATGGTGGACTATAGTGTACATAACTAGATAGATAGATGTTCTAATTCCAAAATTGGAAACTCTCTGTGCATGTGTGTTGGAATGCATGTCCCCCTGCAGCAGTGTGTGTGACATGGTTATACCATTTTAAGAGGGCCTGTTTACCAACCAGTGGCAATCCTTACAGCACCTGCAGGTATCATCCACTTGTATAGTAGTGGCAGACACTGCAAAACTGTATAAGCTCCGTGATTCATGCGCTATGTCTATAGCGGTATTGTATGTAAAACTAGGCAGGTAGGGGTTCTACTATGATCAAGGGCAGTTCATGTTCATTCAATCTAAGCATTAAAAAGTACTACATGATATAGTGGCAGAAGCTTGAGTAATACTTTAATTTTACTGTTATAGAATTGCTAAACTTAAATGGAATTGTGCATTACTCCTAGTGTTTGAGCTTGTTTTGTAATTTATTTTTAATGAGAAACCAGAAAAGGCTATTTCTCCCTCCAAATAAGGCATGCAATAATTAACTGATATTAGGTCCAGAAAGGATGTTCATTTGCTGTATTTCATAGTGATCTTATCACTGATGCTAGTGTTAGAGGTAGTAAAGTAGGACTTATGTACTGCACCAGTTCAACACATTTTTCAGTCACCAGTACTGGAACTTAATACGATTTTACTGTTCTATTAATGTACCTGCTTTGATTTATTGTTAAAGTTCATAAACTTCAACTTGATCATTGATGCTAGTGTTCCAGGTTACAGAGTGGAATTTGATTAATGCATTAGACAAATACGTTTTTAGTCACTAGTATTGAGATTGTAATGAGATTTTACTGCTGAGTATAATGTACTTGCTATGATATAATGTTAAGGACATAGTTGCTAATTCTGTTTCTGATAAGCATCTTGGTGGTGCACATATTTAATTGCTACAGTATTATTTCTCTAGTCGCTAGCCTGTAACGACATTAAATGTATATGTTAGCTAGTTGAGGGTCATGGGTCTATGTATAACAACATTAAGTGCATATGTTAGCTAGTTGAGGGTCATGGGTCTATTTTTTTGGCATACTAGACATTTTTAAAACAAGTTTGCTCCAGTCGCCAGTTTGCCCCTGCTGTGCATGTTGTTGGTGCACATATTTAAATAGAAACTATGTTACCTCTTTAGTCGCTAATCTGCAACAATATATAAGTGCACATGTAGATTGTTGTAGGTTAAGAGGTTATTTTTTCCCGCAACTAGCTATTTCCAAACAAGTTTTCTCCACTCAAGGACAGAATTAATATTTTATTTCCTGCCATCATTGTTTTCTTTTTCAGCTGTACATTCTAACTACTAAACATTTACCTGCTCTTTCTGATCAATGGAGTGCATTATAGTCAGATATAATTATCAATGCCACTTACATTTTGGAATAGTTATTAAATATAATTTTAACAGCGATTTAAAACTAGTTAACTATTATTCCTGCTGTGAAGCATCATACATTAACCAGGGAATTTTTAATATCTATTTAAAACTAGTAAACTATTATTCCTGCAGTGAAGAGCCATACATTAACCAAAGGCTAATATGTATAACTGTCATTTAATGGCTAAGGATAGAAATATAAACTTTCTGACTTGTATCTTTTATTTTTTCAGTGTGCACAATATCATATCTAAAATCAAACAATCCAGTCCTTATAACAAAATGGGAACAGGACCCCAAGAACTGTATCACAAGCAACTAATCTGAAAAGAACCAAATGTAGGTGCTGAAAACTTTGAAGCTGTATCTTTACAATTAAATCATTAACCAATCAACTTTGACCAATTAAAGTGCAAATATTTAAAGTGCCATTTAATTTTTTAAAGTGCAAATAATCAAATATTCTAATGTGCCAATACAAAGTATAATATACAATACTATGATTTAATGCATAATTAATGGCACAAAAAAGCAAACACTAACTTAATTCAAACTGTAATGCCACTATCTAAATTCATAGTTTGAATTAAGTTAGTGTTTGCTTTTTTGTGTCATTAATTCTGCATTAAATCATAGTATTTTATATTATACTTTGTATTGGCACTTTAGCATGAATGTTTTCATCAATTCTTTGTATTTGTATTGAATGTTGTGTGTTTAAGTATCAGTTTTAATTAGAATATTTGATTATTTGCACTTTAAAAAAATTGCATTTAAATGGCACTTTAAATATTTGCACTTTAATTGGTCATAATTAATTGGTTAATGATTTCATTGCTTCTGACATATAAAAAGATGTCTTTGCATGGCTAGATATTCCACTGAAGGTGAATTGCCGAGGTACCAGGACGTGTTAATAAATGGAAAATTTCTATCATCTTTTTGTTTGATTATTCCTTCGGTCTGAATATCTGGATATTTGGTGTTTTTGGTCATGCTTTTAAAGAATACTTCTTAAACCTAACTTTAACAAGATAAGGCAGAAAAAACTTTTTAAGTATTGTTTTTTAGTGCAAAAGAACATACCTTGCTGCAAATCTTCTGATTGTTTTTTAAGAAATTCTCACACCACAAACAGGGTTTGCCTGCTCAGTTCACCCTCACTCCACTTGTGCTCAATATGGTCCCCTACCCTACACCCATTTTCCACACACCCCTCTACCTGTACCTTTACCATTAACTAGCCACTCCCCCTTATCCCCACTGTCCAATCACATCCTAACAATCTCTCACACCAATTCCACTAAATTACCTCACCACTCTACTTACATCTAGTAATTAAATACATTCATCACCAATTCAATTAAATCTCAACAGTTTAAACGCCATTACTAAAACTACAATACTGAAGTTACCCACCTATAAAAACAGTAATCATAACTTAGCCTTTTTGATTCCCCTCTGTCCCACAAATTCTCCTTATCTCATACACCTCTCCAATAACTTAACCTGAGCATGATGCTACCTTTACACACTACAATTCTTATAACTCTAACAATTGCTGCCCAACTAATTACGCACCACAAGGAGCTTAACATTATAACAGTATCCAAAACTTCTCCATTTCCCAACCCTATACATCAAAAACCAACTACTCTTACGATATCACCAACAATCTGCAATAGCACATTTGTTGAACTAGCCACATTCATAGTCCTCCCTCATCAATCCTATTCTCATATATCCTTGAATTATGATAAATTTATATCTAAATACCTAAGACTAATGCTATACATAGCATCTCAACTTACTCTTAGTGGTGACATACACCCTAATCCTGGCCCTAGAAATAATACATGCAAACCTATCACCCATCATCTAAACCCTTTAAACCTAACCAGAAAAAGAACTGCTGTAGTAATACTAAATTTAAACCTAAGAAGCATACTTAATAAAATACAAGAACTACATGCCACCCTTTCATTATACTCCCCAGATATTGTACTAATTATTGAAACCTGGCTAAAGCAGGAAATAAGTAGAAACAAAATAATCCCACCTGGGTATAATGTACTATACATGACAGAAAAAACAAAAGAGGAGGCAGCATAGCCTTACTATACAAAAACAACCTCACACTTGAAACGTTTGATCATACGACCCCAGACTTTAAAAATGCAGAAATGATGTTTACTAAACTAAAACTCAACTCAAAGAAACACTTAAATATAGTTGGAGCATATATTCCCCTGAGAAATAATCCTAACACATTAGAACACAGCCTCCCTCATGTAGCAATTATAATGGGAGATTTTAATATAGATTAATTCTCCTGATACTCACATAACCCCACTAACCAAATAAACCTCCAAGGCTTTACCAAAATAATTCAAACTACCACTAGAGTTGACAAAACATAAAAAAAGTCCTTCATACACTGGATCCTAACAAATTGACCCTCACTAACAAAACACTCTGTCTGTCTCCCAGACAGCCTCAGTGACCACCATCCTACCTTCATTCTCCGACACCAAATAAAACCAACTAAAGTTATTACTTACCATCTAATTCAAAATAAAATAAATTTTAACACCCAAGAATTCATATCAGCACTCAAACTCTTGAAATGGTCACCACTTAAATTTCTCACTTAGACACTGCAGTAGAATTTTTTTAGCACTACATTCCTTAATCTCTTAAATAAACTTTCCCTTCTAGAACAATAAGAATAAAATCCAACTAAACCCCATGACTTATCAAAGAGGCAACAGCACTATTAAAAGATAGAGATAAGGTCTGGGAAAATGGCTCAATATAACTAGAACTAAGAAACAATTCTAAAAAGCATATCAGACAGGACAACCCCCCCCACACACTATAATGATATACAATCAAAGCATAAAAATAATCCTCAAAAGTTCTGGTCTGCCATCAAAAAGATCCTACAACCAGGACAAATTAGTACACCTATCCCAACAACAAGTAACACTACTGAAAACATTGCCACTCAGTTCAATAAATATTTCTGTGAACCCATACTAGCCCTCACAAACAATTGCTCGACTCTCCCTCCTGCCCTCTCATCATTAATACAAGATAATAATTACTTTACCCTACACCCTGTCCTAATAAGTACCATAAATATACATCTTAAAAAGCTCAAACCCACAAACCTAGCAACAGACAACCTACCTGTAGAATACCTCAAACTTGACGCTGATGCCATCTCATACCCAGTATCTATTTTCATAAATGAGTTAATCTTAGAAAAACAAGTGCCATCAGTCTGGAAAATATCACATACCATACCATTACACAAAGGTTGTAACTCAACTGAACTTTCTAACTACCGGCCTATAGCTATGCTATCTCCATTATCAAAAATCCTTAAAAAATGCATACATTCTCAAATTTTAAACTATCTATTAAATGGATTCCGACCTAATCACAGCACTACAATTGCCCTTATGAGCTTTACTAACACTGTCAACTATCACTAGAATGAAGGCAATTTTGTCTCTTCAAGCCGTCTCGATCTTTGTAAGGTTTTAACACTGTATCACATAACAAACTCCTAAATGCACTTTCTGGAATTAAACTAAGCCATTCTACACTTGCATGGTTCCAGGACTATCTAACTGGTCACCAAAAAGGTGTTAAATGGCAAAATAATCTCTCTCCTCTACTAGCTATTGTTTTGGATATTCAGTGAGGATCTGTGCTAGGCCCTGTTCTTTTTACAGTATTTACTAACAACCTTCATTCTGCCACTCTACATGCCACATTGGTACAATATGCTGCTGACTCAACCCTAATGTGTTCTGCTTCATCACTCTACTTCACTGCAGTCAAATCTTGGCTAACAAACGCTCAGCTTATAATAAACCCCCCAAAAAAATAATCTGATGCTGTTTCATCCCACTGGAGCCAATGCTCCCATCCCTCCATTCCAAATCACTTCAAGTAACAAAATTACCATTACTCAAGTCCCCCAAACCAAGCTACTTGGTGTTATCATAGATAACATCATGAAATTCGATCTACATGTACCCCAAACAATTAGAAAAGTACACAAGAAAGTTGGTACAGAAGCAAAAAATATCTAAAAAATAGTATTAGGGCCATCATTGCAATAATCCATCTTGTCTCTACCCTCATATATGCATCTCCCACTCTTGCCACCCTAAAGAAATGTCATCTAAATAAACGTGACATCTATTATAACAAAATCACAAGGTTCACAAGTGACTCAACTTATAGATCACATCCTTGCCTAGCACTTAAACAGCTCTCTTGGCTAGAACTACCCAATCTGCTAGCCGTCAACCAACTTACAATGGCCCAGCAAATACTTGACACTTAGTAAGAACATCACCTCTACAAAACATACTACATTTCTACTCAAATAACTGATTATTGCATTCCAGTTAATCATTAATAAATGTAACCAAAAGTAATAATAACTCTGGGGATTCCCTTTACTCTAATAGTATTGCAAACATCTGGAATTCCATACCTCTAAATATAAGGTCCACAGACAGCAGAACAAACTTCAAAAAACTTATCAAATCCTACCTAACTAGTACATGGATATGTTGCTGTTCTGACCCAGGTTAGTACATGTATTTCCTGCTGCTCTGATCCAGATTAATAACTAACCTTCAAACAGCTAAATAACAAATTTCAACTCTCCTTTTGTCATTATTTATGTTTAATTAAATTAATCACATCTTAGTTATCCACACTTAATTATGCAAAATTTGACTTTTACTAGCTTTTGTCACATACCTACTCTTCTGAATTTACTCCAAAAAAGAAAAAAAAAACACTTGGATTCTTGAAATGTCATCTATCTTTTACAGTAACTTTTCTTGCATTTTGAACTGTTTATAAATTGTATTTTGATATGTATACATTGTTATTACTATGGATCAAATTACTGTGCAGCATTTCTCCCCATGCCACTGCTGAAAATGGACATTTTTTGTCGAGCCGGACATTCTCAGTAAACAAATGTAAAATAAATGAATAAATAATAAATTTATTTATTCATTTATTGGCTTTGTTTACCAGGTCCATCTGGGTTTGGCAAACTCCTTCATAGTGGAAGCCCAAGGAGAAAAACTCTTAACATATTACATAATATGAAGTCAGTTGCAGTACATGATAATAAACAGTTATTTAACATTTTTGGTTACTGCAAACATACATAATGACAATAAGACACATGCAGTAACGATACATATCTCTACAATGCAAATTATACATTTTTTTAAGAAGTTGTATTTGAAAAGCAGATGGTTGACTGAGCAGAGGGAGAAAAACTGTACTGCCACTAAGGATTTTAGTATTATTATTTTGGTGTTTAAGTGAGATCAGCAATGGGAGATACAACAGCATAGCCAGTTAGCTGATAGCTGATTCTTTAGGTTTACTTTAAAGTGTTTTACATTCTGGATACTTTTTAGTGTAAGAGGAATATTATTTCAAGACTTGGCAAGTTTGTTTGAATAGATGAGTCTCCAGCACTGTTGAACAATTTCATTAATGCTAGTAGAGATTTCTCAGCAGAACATAAGGTTCTTAAGGAGAATAGGATTGCTTATGGGGAGGTATAAGTATGTATGTGTATATATATATATATATATATATATATATATATATATATATATATATATATATATATATATCAGTGCACGCATGGAGGGCATCTTTGTGGCAACAGTAAAACATATTAGTTACTAAAAGGTATAATACTAAACAGAAGTTTTGAAACAGTAAATATAATCAGTAGTGGAACATATTAGAGAGTTAGACAAATTTAAGGTGCTAACAACCTACTTCCATTCCCTGTGTGCCTAGCAAACTCTATGGATAATGCTGCCAGTTCGTGGAGTCACTATAAAAGAATGATACATCGCAACAGCATTGAATATGAACCAAATGTAGACTGCTGTGTCATGAATATTTAAAAATAATATGAATATTGATAGAGATGTTTAAAGAGACACTAACCAACAACAGTAAATATAATCAGTAGTGGAACATATTAGAGAGTTAGACAAATTTAAGGTGCTAACAACCTACTTCTATTCCCTGTGTGCCTAGCAAACTCTATGGATAGTGCTGCCATTTCTTGGAGTCACTATAAAAGAATGATACATCGCAACAGCATTGAATATGAACCAAATGTAGACTGCTGTGTCATGAATATTTAAAAATAATATGAATATTGATAGAGATGTTTAAAGAGACACTAACCAAATAATAAGAATTTGTAAACAAATTATTATGTACAATAGCACTCTGCACCTTATTGAAATAGAAAAGACTACCAAAGTTATTTGAAAAGGTAAAAATGATAATATAAATATACTGAAAACTAAAAATACAATAGGTATAGGAAA